>NC_088875.1:21011983-21068849 GCF_032884065.1 Artemia franciscana
AACAGGGGGAAACACCCCTTAAAAGTTATAAAATACTAATGAAAATCATACCATCAGATTCAGCGTATGAGAGAACCATACTTTAGAAGTTTCAAGCTTCTATCAACAAAAATGTGGAATTTTGTATTTTTTGCCAGAGGACAGATCACGGATGCGTGTTTATTTGTTTTTTATTGTTCCGTTGTTTTTTGTTTTTTTTTGGTCCGTTTTTTAGAGTTTTGGTTGCTATTGAGCCGGGTCACTCCTTACTATAGTTCGTTACCACAAACTGCTTGATAAATTGAATATTTTGCGTAATTCTGCTTCAAATGAGATACAAAATCAATGCCTATCTGTTAAATAGTTAGCACAGAGCCGGAGATGTGACGGAGGAACCATGGGCGTTCTTTCTACCTTCAATCATACAGAATCTGGTATTATTCAGGTAATATTCCGGTCTGTTTCAAGTTTTATTCAGGGTAAGGGTACTTCTATGATTCCGGTTCAAGCAATGTCTTCATATCCATCTTCAACTAAAAACTGGGCAGCAAGGGTGGTATTGGAGGGTCCAAGGGTCCAGATTGGTTCTTTGCTTGGCTTGCACCGATCAGCTTTGCTTCTCCAAACATGCAGGTTTTAGCTCCTTGCGTGACTACGCTTCACAAAAGGTGGAACTTACCTATGTTTCTGCTAGAGCAGTAAGATGCGCTTGAGTGCTTCTCCTTACTACAGTTCGTTCCCACGAACTGTTTGAAAATGAGGCTATTTTCTGTGTTTTTGCTTTCTATGTTTTTCTACAGTTATGAAAATTACAATTTCGACAAGAAAACGTATGGTAATATCAAATTCATAAATACGTGCTTAGTTTGAGTTTGAAACATCTCGACAAAGAATAGTCCCGAGTTTCCCCTCCCCCTCTCTTGATCCCTCCAAAACTTAAAAACCCCATGATTTGGACCAACATTCTCACAGTTTTGAATAAATCACTTATGTCTAATGTTTTGATGAACTCGGCTCGCAATATACCCACCCTCTGAGATGAATTTCTGTATGATGAATCAGAAAATGCTTTAAATCATTCCTTCTTTTAAATCTCTCAGTTTATATATTCT
The DNA here is from genome assembly GCF_032884065.1 of Artemia franciscana. Classification (NCBI taxonomy): domain Eukaryota; kingdom Metazoa; phylum Arthropoda; class Branchiopoda; order Anostraca; family Artemiidae; genus Artemia; species Artemia franciscana. Next base: position 21,013,075 of record NC_088875.1, read on the forward strand.
GCCACCATACGATGCTGTTAATGTTATATGTTTGTTCTCGAGTTCAAATTTTAGGTGGTTAAACATGTATCAATCATGGATCACATGCAGGACGTCCATTTTAAAGAGTGACACGTCAATATCTAAGCAGCAATTTGCCTGCAAATAATGATCTTTAGATGTTCCTATGTGGAAACATTTCTTGTCCTGAAGAGAAAAAGAGGGTTTACCTGAAAATTAAACTTCAAAATTCGCATGAGTTGTTAATAGATATACATTAGCGTTTAATAGTAATTCCAATGTCACCCACTTGGGGTTTCTTCTTTCGTTTAGTGTCTTGCTATATTTCTGTTTCTTTTGGTCTTCTTTATTGTTCCTTTGTTTTTTGTTTGTTTTTTTTTGGTCCGTTTTTTAGAGTTTTGGTTGTTATTGAGCTGGGTCGCTCCTTACTACAGTTCGTTACCACGAACTGTTTGAAAATGAGGCTATTTTCTGTGTTTTTGCTTTCTATGTTTTTCTACAGTTATGAAAATTACAATTTCGACAAGAAAACGTATGGTAATATCAAATTCATAAATACGTGCTTAGTTTGAGTTTGAAACATCTCGACAAAGAATGGTCCCGAGTTTCCCCTCCCCCTCTCTTGTTCCCTCCAAAACTTAAAAACCCCATGATTTGGACCAAAATTCTCCCAGTTTTGAATAAATCACTTATGTCTAATGTTTTGATGAACTCGGCTCGCAATATACCCACCCTCTGAGATGAATTTCTGTATGATGAATCAGAAAATGCTTTAAATCATTCCTTCTTTTAAATATCCCAATTGATATATTCTGCCACCATACGATGCTGTTAATATTATATGTTTGCTCTCGAGTTAAAATTTTAGGTGGTTAAACTTGTATCAATCATGTATCACATGCAGGACGTCCATTTTAAAGAGTGACATGTCAATATCTAAGCAGCAATTTGCCTGCAAATAATGATCTTTAGATGTTCCTATGTGGAAACATTTCTTGTCTTTTTTAAGTTAAAAAGGCATTTTTAACTTACGAACGGGTGATCAGATCTTAATTAAATTTGATATTTAGAAGGATATAGTGTCTCAGAGCTCTTATTTTAAATCCCATCTGGATCCGATGACATTGGGAGGAGTTGGAGGTGGGAACCTAAAATCTTGGAAAACGCTTAGAGTGGAGGGATCAGGATAAAACTTGGTGGTAAAAATAATCACAAGTCCTAGATACATGATTGACATAACCGGAATGAATCTGTCTCTTTGGGGAGTTTGGGGGGGGGAGATGTTTAATTTTGAAAAATTAGAAAAAGTGAGGTTTTTTTAACTTACGAAGGAGTGATTGGATCTTAATGAAATTTCATATTAAGAAGGACTTCGTAACTCGAATCTCTGTATTTCAAATCCTGACTGGATCCAGTGTCATTGGAGGGAGTTGGGGTGGGGGAAACCAGAAATCTTGGAAAAGGCTTAGAGTGGAGAGATCAGGATGACACTTGGTGGGAATAATTAGCACAAGTTCAAGATACGTAGCTGAAATAATCAAACTGGGTCTGTTTTCTTTAGGGGAGTTTGGGAGGGGGTAATTAAAAAAAAGAAAAAAATAAGGTATTTGTAACTTACGAACGGGTGATCAGATCTTAATGAAATTTGATATTTAGAGGTGTCTGGTGCTTCAGCGCTTTTATTCTAAATTCTGACCAGATTTGATTACATTGGGGTGAGTTGGAGGGGGAAACCAGAAATCTTGGAAAACGTGAAAATTGAGGTATCTTTGTCTTACGAATGGGTGATCGGATCTTAATGAAACTTGATATATGGAAATGTATGTCTCAGATGCTCTATTTTCAATTCGAATTGGATCCGGGGACATACCCCGGGGATAAACCGGAAATCTTGGAAAACGCTTAGAATGGAGAGATGAGGATGAAACTTGGTGGGTAGAATAAGCGAATGTCGTAGATAGGTGATTGACGTAACCAGACTGGATCCACTCTCTTTGGGGGAGTTAAGACGGGGTCCACTGCTTTTTCGAGTTTGGTGCTTCTGGACGTGCTAGGACGATGAAAATTAGTAGGCGTGTCAGGGACCTGCACAAATTGACTTGATAAAGTCGTTATCCCTCATGCGACCATCAGGGGGGGGGATGAAGGTAGAGGGAAAATTAGAAAAAATAAGGTATTTTCAACTTACGATTTGGTGATCGGATCTCAATTATCTTTGATATTTTGAATTACTTCGTGTCTCAGAGCTCTTATTTTAAATCCTCACCGGCATTAAGCCTCTGATTTTCGTTTTAAATCAATCTATTGATTCTTAGAATTTTGCTAGAGCTCATGCCATATGAGCTCTTGGCTCTTCTGGCCTCGTCAGAAGTGCCATATGAGCTCTTAGCTCTTGTTTCTCTGCGTTTTTTTCTTCCCTACTTAACTTTTCGCCGTCTTTCCTATTTCCGTTTTTTCCATCCTTTTATATTTTTAGAGGTTACATATTTTATATTTTTTATTTTCATATATTAAAACAACATATTTTTATAGTGGATATACTTGCCAAAACATCTGTTTTTCCTGGTATGCTCACTGGCTTTAAAAAAAAATGTAATCTGTTCCTTGTTTAATGTTTCATTTTCATATCTAACACGTTTGGTTTCACAGCCTACAGTTACTTTGTTATGAACGTTGTGTTTATTATATTTGTGCATACCTGTGTTGAACGATTTCTATTTTATCAATATATTTAAAATCAATATATATTTGTAGGTGACGCTAATTCAGTAGCACTAGCAGAAATAAATGATAAAATTCGAATGCACGAAGAACTTTTAGAAAAATTAGGAAAATCCCAGGAACGCATCCTTATGATTATGCAGCAGTACGAAGACCGACTTGACTTCTTGGGATCAAAGATTAAGTCCCTCGAAGTTGAAAGAGACAAGATTTTAAAAGAAGGTGGCAACGAGCCCACCTCATCTTCTGAGATCAAGAGACACTATGAAGCTCAAATTCAAGAAATGAATAAAAGTATTAAACATCTCCAGAATCTATTAGCTCAACAGAAGAAGGCCTTAGCTGATCAAAATAAGCTAGAAACTCAGTTGAGTCGGCGGAAAGAAGAACTGCTAGAATTGAAACAAGTAAGCCTCTGTTCACTTTTGAGCATACCATATGAGTTCTTGGCTCTTCCGACCTCGTTACAAGTGCCATTAGAGCTCTTAGCTCTTGTTTTATTTAATATTTATCTTTAATATCTTTTTTATTTAATATTACGGGCTGTAACAAGAATGACACATGGTAAAATAAACGAAAAATATATAAATTGAGCTGTATATTTACATATTAGGGGGGGTTGGGTAAACTGTAGTGCAGCTAAAGTCAAAATGTGCTAAGAAATCAAGGATGGGGGGGAAATCCAGGAGAAAAATACCGTTCACTTTTGGTTTGGAAGTTGTTCTTAATCATGAAAAAAAGAAAATGAAAAAATATCTCCATAAGCAAAACATTTTGATGGGTTCACAAAATAACAAGAATACTATTCTGACACTTAGACAAAAACCTTGAAAAAATAACAAAAAGACAGAGATATATAGCTGCTTCCCAAGAGACAGTATAGTTTTCCTTGTTGTTCAAAATTTAGGTCGATAGTTCTCCAGTGTGGGGTTTACGACATTTACGATTTTGGTCTGACACTATTTTTGAATAAGACTAGCAGAAATAGCAGTTACCCTTCCTTAATCATCCTCAAATGGCGATTCTTCTTCACTTAACAGTTATATTTATCTTGGGTATTTTTGGCTAGCGTTCGCTTTGTACTAGGCTATTGCTGTATCCATGAGTTGAAGGGATATACGGAGATTTAATTTAAATGTTATGTTAAATTATAACAAAAGATACCAGATATTCAAATTGGCTTTCAAATGAGCCCTTAAATAGAGCTTTTTGATATTGTATTGTCCCTCAAGCAGTCGAGGACAAAAAAGGAAAATGAAAGAGGACACATCAGTGCTACCAGTGAACACAAAGATCACAAAAGTGATTTTCCTTTTTGTTCAAGGCAGGGGACTGTAAGTTTCCTCTATAGGGTTTTCGCCCATGGCGATTCTAGTAGAATACTTTCTGTTTTGATTCAATGCCAATTTTTTTTTTCAAGCTATTTTTGAAAATTCTCATAAATTCGTTTCAAAAACAATATTTGACTATTAAGACTAATCGAGATAATGGTTATCATTTTTGTATCAGCTACATTTTTTCTCTCTTGCCAGTTATTAAAATCCGTTTTCAATTTTCGTTACAACGGACCGTTGTTCCTTCTTTAGTGCGTAGCAGCTACCACTGCAACCATAATCTGATGAACATCCGCCATATTAATGAAAAATATTTCCTTGCCTAAAGACCAAAGCCCACAGCATATTTCTTGTTACTTATACAAAATCAGGAATAAAACTCTTGGCCCTAACGAAGGCTATTTTAGTGGTTTTTTGATAATTTCCAGGAATTTTCATTTATTTAGGAATCTTCAGTTATTTTAAAGGAGTTATAAGATGAATTTCACTAGGGATCGTTGGGATCCCAGTTGCATGCTATGGAGTATTTGCGAATTAATGTATTGAAAGCTATATAAAATATGAAATGGGTCAAAGTTTAAGAGGGATGAATTCAAGAAAATATATAGAAGGGCTCATCTGGCATCTTGGGAAGAATAGTGAAACCAAACCGGTCAATGAGACTCAGAATGCCAATACTTCAGCCTCAAAGGAGTCTCTTGAAATTAAAAAAGAAATTGAAGTTGACATTGGTATTCTGACTGACAAAAAATAAAGATAATGACGCAAGTAGTCAGAGCTATGAAAGTATATTCTCTGCAGAAAAAGAAACCATTGAGGCCGAAGACCGTCGTGATGCAAGATTATCATCTACAAATGCTGATCTATATCAGCATTTGCCGGTAGAAAATACAACTTCAGGTGGGAATACCCAAAGATGAGATACTTCTAGTTTTTAATAGAAAACAGCTTATGAACGACGACAAAATACCAGATTCTAATTGCTGAGATTTATTTTATCGAAATAACATATCTTTATTACCTTTGTTAGGGTGGAAGTTCAGGAAATATCGAGAGATAGTCTGAATTAATTGCTTGAATTAACTCCGTGAATAACGCTTAATATTCTGTAGATGCATTTTCTACTGCATTCTAATTATAATTAAAATTTACAGAATGATCAAGGCACGTTATTCAACCTGTGGAATGCGTATTGGCAACCAATTCTCAACCGCATACCTTACGGCCGCATCGCACAATTACGCCGCATTGCATAGGTATTTTTTCTTATAACTATTCTTATTATCTTATTACTACTTATACCAATTTCTGACTATGTATAATTCTTTATACTGCTAATACTAATTAATAATCATCACTTTACCCCTATTACTAGTTTAATTTCTATTTTATTGTTTAATTAGTCTGGGGGACGTATTTCCTTCTATTTCTTTTTTTTTGTATTATCCGCCTATGCAAAAAAAAAAAAAAAAAAAAAGGCGAATGAACATTGTTCTTTAATACTTTTTGTTTACTGCTAATACTAATAGTGTTTTCACACTACTGAAATACCCAATTGAATCGACAGATGTCTCTTCTGGAAGCAATTTTCTATCAACGTGAGTTTCCCAGGAGTGTGTTTATCTTAGGGGCAAGTTTTTGGGGTTCTGTTCCACCGAAAGTGAGGTTTCTTAGTTACAATATGTCGAAATATAAGTTTATAATTTTGCAAAGGCTCTTCTTGTCGTTTCAAATAATTTTTTAATTGAAATTTACTGTATGAAATGTTCTTATCACTTCTCGTCCAAGTGAGTGTAAAGAGTTGCTAATTTAAAAAATCATGCATACCATCTGATTATTTGTGCTAGGTTTAGTGGCATAAGAAGCGCTCGAAGATGCACACCAGGTAGCAGAGAGTAGAGACCCTTTAATTGGGTGTCTACGGAGAAAGAAAATTGGTACTTATGAACAAGGTCGCACCAACGGGAGGGGGGGCTAGGGCATTTGAACCACCATCGAAACGTTTGTCGGATCTATAAATGCAGGAAAAATCAACATAAAACAAGTTTTCATCCGTTTATAAAAGTTTTTGTAACTCCTCGACAGAAGTATTTTCTAGCGGAATTTTCTATGGCAAATTTTAGGCAGAAATCGGGGAAGGATTTCCAGTCAAGATTTGAAAAATAAGCAAAAATTAAATATATAAAACAAAATTTCAAACTTTGGCAAACTGAAGTTTTCATCCGTTTTTAAAAGTTTTTGTAACTCATTAGATATGAGTAGGGCTGTCCCTTCCTCAACCCTTGCTTTTGTAGCAAAAGTTTTTTGTATATAAATATATGTTTATTATTTTTAAATATGTTTATTATTTATAAAATATTTGTTTTTTATATAAAACAAAATTTCAAACTTTGTCAAACCGAAGTTTTCATCCGTTTTTAAAAGTTTTTGTAACTCATTAGATATGAGTTTTCTCAACCCTTGCTTTTTCAGCTAAAGTTTTTTGTTTTTTTTTTATTGCTGTGTCAGTCCTTTAAGAACGATCTCTGGAACACCCGCGGTGCAAAGTTCGAAGTTTTTTGTTGTTTTTTTTTAACGTGTTTTTACACTTTAGAGTGAACATTGAGAATTGCTAAATTTTGAAATAATTTCTGTTCATCTGAAATTTTTGCCTTGCTCTTTACTTTCAGTTGGAAAAATTCTGTTCAAAAAAATTCTTCATTCGGTTATTCAGCAAAACCAACCGGTTACTGACACTAAATTATAAGCCAAAGGGTTGTGGGTTTCTTATGCATAATACATGAGCTGTTAATGGACTCGCAATATTATATTATTATCAAACCATATCAGCAGTGTGATACTGCTTAGAAATTATTACTTCATTATGTTTGATGGGAAGATACAAAAAATTTTGCAATAGAGATTATAGTGACGTACAATCCCTACTTATACTTACTGACCTACCTATTAAAGATATTGCACTATGAATTATTAATTCAGTAGGTTTTTTATCTTAAGATCTCATGTTGCAATAAGAATTATAGTGACTAGGACGATTATTTTCGATTGTGAAGTGAGAGCTGGTAGGATGGTAATTAAACAATGACTGGGCCTATCTTTGTTTGTCCGGTGTTGATTTTTGTGCAGCGGCATATAGCGAAAGATAAGGACTCAGTCTTTCCAATTGCTACAAAGTTTTTTTTTTGGAAAAGATTCAATTAAAAATGGGACGGAGACGTGCAAAAAGACTTTTCAAGTTGACATTTTTGAAAAGTGAAGAGGTTCGCACCCTGCTAGGGGTTCGCATCCCATTAGATATTTACGATCTAATTAATGGCTTAGTGCAACAAGATGAACCTCCACCGCTTTTTGTCATTATAGACCCCTCGGATTTGTCATCGTTTCTAAATGATGTGCCTACGATTGCCGCTTCACGCTTAAACGAGTGTGTTTGTTTTCTAAATTTCCTGGTGAAAAAACAAGAAACTTGCTCACAGGTTCGAGTCTCAACTGTTTGGCCATCAACGTCACCACGTCAGCCCCCAACCATCGCTGTCCTGCTAAAGAACAGTCTTGCAAGTATTAAGGTGCATAATACGAAGAACCAACGTGAATTTATGCAAAAAATTGGCTGCGCAGATGAAAGAAAAATGGACTGGTTGTTCATTTAATCGATGAAGAGTCGACCATTGCAGCAGTTCCAGCCACACACACCCTCCACATTAAAAATTCCAGGATTCCAGGGCTTGATAGCAGCGTTGCAAGTCCGAAAAGGTTTGGGAGTTCCAGAATAGTGCAGCTAAACTTTGAAACTGAAAAAGAGCTTGATATCGCAATCAAATTTAACATCAAGATTGAATAATGCCTTTTCCGAGTGACTCTGCCAATTGAAAAGCCTATGCAGCCCCTTAATTGCCAAGCCGGGAATATTGAATTCATCTGCCGGTGTTTAATTTTTAAGTGATGATGATCTCTAGTTCAACTGAGTCGTTATTTTATCAAAATTTCATTGGTGCTCGTGACAAGCTTCTAACTCTTGAAAGACTGATTAGTAGTTATAAAATTTTGTACATCACTGAACACCTTCTAATTGCTTATAATGTCCTACAGCTAGAGCTCTCACATGACTCAAGCTCTTTATTTGGCGCGCTAAACTGACATCTGGCTGTCCTTCTGGTGGACTAGCGATTGCAGTGAATAAAAAGTTTTCTTGCTCTCTTTCTAAATCTCCCCATGTATATATTTCAGTTGAATTTAGTTATTTTGTTTGAATGTGTGTATATGCCAACGAACTACCGAAGTGAGTCCTCTTATCGTAAATTTGTCACCGCTTGTGCTTCTCGCTCAAAATCCATTCATAGGGTTCAGTCAGCAAATAAGTCAATATTTATTTGCGGTGATTTTAAAACGGATCTGGAAAATGAGAATGCGCCGCTGACTCAAATATTACTTTCTTCCCTTCCTAGTGGTGTTTTTCTGCTGCCAAAATCGAAGCTGCTTTCTTATGTGCACAACTCGGGGTTCACTTCTGATTTGGATTTCGTTCTAACAGACGCCCAACAGATGCAGGGTACCATGTTTGATGTTTTAAGCGACTTCCTGATAAGTCATCACTTAAGTTTGCAGTGTCGACTTACCTATTCTCTGGCTTATCGTGGGCAAAATCCAGGTGGTTTTTTAAACCTTGCTGGAATCGTCTTGATCCCTCTCTATATCAGAGAACATTAAATTCTATGTTATCGAAAATCCGGATTCTATTTCAACTTTTATGCACGTCCATAAATGGGAAAACTCGTGATTCGGATTTTTACGCGGTGGAATTAGTTCATTTGACGAAGGCTGCTGCTTCAGTCTCTCTTCCTTTATACAAAGTTCGGATTGGGACTTTAAAAAAGGGTGGAGTGAAGACGGTAAACTTCAAAGTGCTAAACATTAACATAAGTTCTGGTTTCGTATTTGGGCCAACTAAGGTTATCCAAGGTCAGGTTGTTTTTTTTAAATCGTCAAGTATACGAAGCGTGTATATAGAAATGGTGTCAAATCAGCAATCTTTCGCAGGATATCAAAAATAACCCCCAGTAATTCTGGCGTCATGTGTCAAAATTTACCTCGACTTGTCCATCTGAGGACAATCTGATTGATATAGGCTCTAGGGAAAGTCTTTTTTCCTCATTATTTTCTGAAGATCCACCTTCTCTTGACACAAATTGTAGATTTATACTTTTGGGTCATTTTACAAAGCTAGACCATGCTTAAAACTATATCATTATCACGCCAGCTTCTATTCAGGCACATATCTGCCGTCTTAAACCAGGTAAAGTTTGTTTGCTATATTATAATCTCAAATAGCTTATTTTTTAGAATCCAGCTAGAGGGGCATCCGACCCTTGCTCTCTTTTTGAATCGATGTATATATTTCAGTTGATTTTAGGTCTTCTGTTTTTATGTGTGTGTATGAGCTGTTCTTCTCAAGAAGATAATCAGATACAACCTTCTCTTTTGTTTCTGAATTGACTTGAATGGAAGTGCAAACCTTTGAATTTTCGGCATAGATACGAAACCATTTTTATTCAAGCATAGTGCACGGGCACTACGGGTAGCTTTGTAAGCACCTTAATTACAATCATTAGCGACACTATATTTCGAAATTAACTCTTTTTTCCTCTACAACGAAAGCAGAAAATTTCCGCTATGACTCTGACTTTGTGAAAAGGAGTAACATGCTAGACTACTGTGTTTATGCTGGAATAGGTAAAGATAGGCTGCAGCGATTTTAAAAGACGCCAAGTCATTGAAAGTTCACCCACTTTCTAAAATCGTGCACACTGGGTGAGACGAGTTTTTTTTCTTTTCAAAACAAGAATTATGCTGCGCATTTGAACTGAATACAACATTTTGAATGCTCCAATCTGTTTTTAGCATTTTTAGCTTGCTCAAAACTTTTTTTTAACTGATGAAACTGGAAACTTGAGACATAAAAGAAAAAAAGTGCAGTCTAAAATGGCCTATTTCAAATTTCTATTCATTTTGAATTTGTTATGTTCCATTTTTCCTTTGATTGTGAGTTGGGAGTTTTTTAGTAGTAGAAGTAGTAGTAGTTGTGTCTTGCTTCGTCTTATAGCCATTTTTGCTTCTGAAATTTGTTTATGGCTTATTATTTGTCGATTTTGTCCAGTTTTTTTTTTTTTTTTTTTTTTTTTTCAATTGACCCCTCCTCAACGCCTTGCTCTTTATGCTAAAGTTTTTTAATTGTTTTAAAAAGTAGAGTTGTGAGAAAGAGTCAAACTTTAGCGTAAAGAGCCAGGCGTTGAGGAGGGGTCAACCCCTTTTATATACAGAATAATTTCTGTTCAATTTAAGTTTTGACGCTTCAAACAAAAAAAAAGCACAGCTAAAAAAAACTTTTTTCTTTTTAGTCTCTGTTCAGAAGTTGTAAGTGAAGTTGTAAGTCCAAGGAAGTGAGGGTTATCTCAGAAGAAGAACAGAACCATGATCTCTGCAGTTTTGTGCTGAGTTTGTAATACCTGATTACAAACTTATACAGTTACATACCTGATTACATATTACCTGATTACATATACAGTTACATACCTGATTACAGTTACAGTTGCTATAGTTGATAGTTCTTCTTCCTCTCTTAGTGAAAAGTTAAGAAATTTAAACGTTGTTGAGCTTTAGAAAAATACGATTTTTTTAGTGGTGCTTTTTCTTTTTCCATTCCATTCACGCATCCATAGAGACGTCCCCACTTTTTTCTTTTGGTGGAGCTCGGGGAGGGAGTGACCGGATAAAGTTATTTTTGATATTATCTAATGAAATTTAGAAACTTTCGGTATCGGAGGTAGGGAAGGAAGGATGGAATACTGCACAAACTAGTATGTATTTTTTTTTATTCTCTCCTATTAGCTTTAAAACTGTAATTGCCTTTTTTCTAACCATTTTTTGAAGCGTCTATTTAGGGTAACCAGGCCTCTAAAGTTTTTCTTATGTTTAAATATTTATATTTTGTATTGAATTTAAAAAATCAGTAGTCTTTAATGGGCAATTTTTAATACAGAGTGGGCCGAAAAGTTTGTCCTTGTTTGACGTAAGGGCTGCAGTATGAAATAAGGGCTGCAATTCTTTGTCTATTTTTGAAAATTGAGATATAACCCGGTTTTACAAACATGAAGTTACAGCAAAGGAGCACAGTAGGTAGGGGTAAAGAAATAAGGTTGTGTATAGAAAGGATAGAGTCCTTACAGCAGAAACAAGATCTATAAATATATTTTGTGGTGAACCTCTCTTTTTAACAGGTCTGGATTTAACTGATTTCAGAACAATTAATAGTTGGTAATAATTAAATGCTAATTAAATAATCGTAACTTAATATGTACTATTCGAAAAAAAAACGCTGCACCGCTTTTCTAAAATTAGAAATCATCATTCTTATAAGCAAATATGCATGGGGGATTTAGTTCTTGGGGAGGGGGCGAATTCGAAATAAAAGGTAGCCACGGTATTTTTTTTTAACTACGAAAAACTTTGTTAAAATTTTGAGATTGTAGAGGGATGGGACCAAAGTTCCTCTCTCCTTTCTTGCTTAATTGTAAGCTAAAACTTGTTGTAAAGGGTCAAGGACATATGCAGGATCTTGTTGGGGGGGGAGAAGTTACAGTTTACTACAAATAAATAGAAGAGATATTATTTGTCATTGATGGGAGATCTTTACGACTTGAGCTAATAATAAAAGCTGTATAGACAGTGCATGAGTTCCATCAGGGAGAGGGATGGTGGGTTCCCAGAGAAACAAGAAAACATTTAAACTATCGGAATGAAAGCACAAAAGTACAGTAAAAAAAATCTATCAAAAGAGGAAAATGAGAAATATTCCATTCTAGGTGTTTTAAACTCCTGCCATTGCTTGCCCCCCTCCCCTGCCCTGGATAAACTTAAAATTAACTGGTGGTACTATTCAACCTGTGATGATGGCGATGAACACAATTTAGGGCTGATGGTCGCAGGCACGTATAAAGGATTTTTCGGGTGTGTATGGGAGGAGAGGAGGTAGAAAAATTCAGGAGAGACAAACAATAAAAAAATAATTTTTTTAGTAAAATTGTTCATAAATAGATTGATGTCAACAAGGTATTACTTCTGAATAACTTGCGAAATTTTTTAGGCCACCCTGTATGATTATTAAAAATTGCTTAGCGACGAGTAAGTTTAGAAGAGATAAGTTATTTTTGATACAAGCTGAAAAGTCTAAAATATTTATGGCCCTTTTTTACCTTTATTATTGTAGTTTATTTAATTGCAAAGTATTTTTTTTTTGGTTGCCCAAAACTGTGTTTTGGATGAACTAGGTAAGGCTCACCAACTAAATTTGTCTCCCTTAAAAATTCTAATTAGCAGTTAACCTTTGAAGTTACTCCACCTAATTATGGCATTGCCTGTTTCTAGTACTAAAAAAAAGTCAACACTGAATCTATTGTATGAGATATTACCGGGTATCAAACAAGATGGTGTTGCTGGCGAATCTGGGTGTTAGTCAAACAAGCTGAGGGGGCAACAAGCTGGTTAATCTGGGTGCTAGTAAAATGTTGTTAGTAAAATCATGTCTGTCCCAATTTTTGAATTATCTTTTATTCGTGGCTTTTTTCATCGGTTGCTTTGTTCTTTCGGTGTGGGTACCTTCTAAATACAAGTATTTTTGCACTGACAACGGCTCCGCAGAAGTATTTGCGGAAATTTCTGTTTTATCCTTTGGTTTTATTAATTGGCTGAGAAAAAACCTCGCTATGTTTCTAGTTTCTTAATTGCATTTCTTCGTTCTTTGTTTTTTTGTAACACGTTTCTTTATTTTTAGTTATGTGTATGTCTGGTTTTTTCATCACTTTGACCTTTCTTTTAAGTTTGACGGGGTATCTCTAGACGATCGGGTGCTGGGAGGTTGTTTACTAGTGTAATATGTGCATTGAGTCATTCCAGTGTTTAAACTTGTTGCAAGAAAAGTTTTTATTCTAGTCTTGTTAATGCACAGGTTTGATGTGCCTTATACGGAAATGTAATAAAATTAATTCGTTTTATGTGGAGTTGTCAGGTGAGATAGTTTCAAACTTTTATTGCTGTAAATATTATTTCAACCTGTTTGTTTTTTGACCCGTTAGTTTATAACAGATATTAAATTACTGTCTTTTAATATTACTTAATGAATTTATTTTAAAACTTGGCTGATAAACTTCTAATAATACTTCTTCTTGGCCATGCTCGAAGCATCAAGTTCTTATTTCCCTTTTTTACTGGGTATCTCCTTAAATCTCAGGAATTGCATATTTTTCTCATAACTATGATATAATTGCCTGTTTTGACAAACCTTGTCTCTCTCTCCTTTTCCGCCCCAAATTCTAATCATATTTTACTTTCACTTGCCTTTCAAGTAGTTTTTGTTTTATTTGATGTGTAATACACAAAACTTGCAGCACGATCTCAAATTAGCATACAGGAAAACATAACAGATGCCTACAGAGTATTAGAGCTTATTAAAACTCTCGCTATGCTCCACCGGTGGGGCCTGTGCCCCACTTTGGGAATCACTGGTCTAAAGGTACTTTTATTTTCTCACTTCAGGGTTCACCAATTAGAATAGTATATTTCATGTTATTTTCTTTTTTTCGTGTTGTTAGAATACAAGAGATTGTTAAAACCTAATTTAAAACTTTACGCTTGTTTGGAGTAAGATTTCCCTAGGCTGATTAGAATGTACGAAATGTTTTGATCAATTGGCTAAATTGTACACCAAGAAGTATTATCAAGAACAAATGTTTGGCTAAGGCTGGAAGCTTTATTTGTCGGCTTAATATGGATGCATGAATTAAGCAAGATTATGTTTTATCCCCATTATATGGGTTTTACTGATAGATGTATCCCGAGGATAACATCAAAAACTTTGGACAACATGGTAATAAAGTGGGAGATAAATTGTAGTGCGAAAACAGCTTTTTTTCCTTTTTCTTGTTCTTTTTTTTTCTTTGTTTTTTCCTATGTTGCCGATTTCAGTTTATTGTGAGGAAATGGCAATGGTCTAATCTTTGCATTTTTACGGAAAGTATGGACGTCTGAGTGCCGGATCCATGTAGGGAAGGGCTCCCTACGTAGTGGTGGATTTCGGGTTGGGGTCAAGACCGCTTGCTCTGGTTGGGGTTGGGACAATATAGCACATTTAAGTTATTTTTTGTAATTGGTTTTTAATAGTTGAGTTATTAATACGTTTATAATTGTTAAAACTGTTTCTTTTTCCAAACAAGTTTGGAACAAAGTCTCAGTTACTTGGTGTGGTCTCTGTTAGGCTTCACTGATGACACTTACCGCCTAAATGTATTTGATTAAATTTGTATTTATCAAGGGAATCTGTCTGGGTTGCCACAAAAGCGAAGTGGGAGGCAGGAATCTTCATTTCGTAATAACAAGGAAGGGAAACTTTGAATCCTAACTTCTTTAGGCTGTCGAAATGAAAATTCAGAATTGTGTAGTCACACCGGGATTCAAAAACTTAACATTTAAACTTGTTTTTACTGTAAAAGATTTGTTTTCGAGTCTTGGCGTGGTACAGAGTTGAACAGATTGATATCATTACTTGTTTTGGCTGTCATAAAATTTTGACTTGTTTTTTTTTTGCGAAGTGGGGTGGTTTTTATAACATTTTTGTTTTTTTTAGATTTGTATAATAGAAAGTAACTGTTTGAGAAGCGCAAATATATAATTAATTTACATTTTGGATTTCGGTTAGCAAACGGTGGCCACTTTACTCGGCTGTCCTGTGCAAAACCTAGTAACTACAAAAAAATCATTTTTAAGTTAAACATTGATTGCCCCTAATACCACCACGGCGAATCCAATGGCGTAATCAGAATTTTTCTTTCTTTCATAGTTTCTTTGGTACAAGCCTAGTATTTACAGGCGTGGGAGACATTTTCACCAGATTCTCACTGCCAAAACCTAGTCTGTACTTAATAGGTAGCTCAAAACCTAGTATCTACGTTTAGATAAAATGCAAAGGCTAAAAACTGGCATCTGCTAAAAGGAGTCGACTTGAGAAACCAAGTAACTACAATGTCAAGAGGTCGTTAGCAGCATTTTCTGCATCAGCATCAGCAATATTGATAAGAAAAATACCTTAAGTTCATTTTTTGAATGATGAAGAGAGCTGGAACGAGGAGAGGGGAGACTCATACAAGGCTTGCACTGGAGATAGGAAAAGAAAGAAAAGCTGGGTAAGTTTCCTAACATATTTTTGAACAAGATTGAATGGGTTCAAACAATAATGGCAAGAAACTAAAGACAGGGAGAAAAGATTTTTATTAGGCAATGTGTTTCTTGTATTGGTGTTAAATGATACTCTTCTCTGTTGTGTACCTCTAATTACTGATTCAGAACTGGTCCAATCCAAGATCTGGAGAGCTGGATCTGGTGACGTTGGGGGAAGTTTGGGGTGGGGGAACCTAAAATCATGGACAACGCTTAGATTGGAGGGATCGGGATGAAACTTGGTGGGAAAAATAAGCAGAAGTCTTACATACGTGATTTACATAATTGGAACGGATCCAATCTATTGGGGAGGGGTTAATTCTGAAAAACAAGAAAAAATGACGTATTTTTAACTTACGAAGGAGTGATCGGATCTTCATGAAACCTTATATTTAGAAGGACCTCGTAACTCAGATCTCTTATTTTAAATCTCAATCGGATCAAGCGTAATTAGGGGGGGGGGCAGTTGGGGGGACTGGAAATCTTAGAAAATACTTAAAGCGGTGAGATCAGGATGAAACTGGATGGGAAGAATTAAAACCTGTCTAAGATACCTGACTGACATAACAGGACCGGATCTGCTCTCTTCAGTGGAATTGGAGGGGGGGTAATTTTGAAAATTGAAGCATTTGTAACTTACGAAATGGTGACCAGATCTTAATGAAATTTGATATTTAGAAGGATCTTGTGCTTTAAAGTTCTTATTTTAAATTCCGATCAGATCCTGTGACGTTGGGGGGAGTTGGAGGGGGAAATCGGAGTTCTTGGAAAACGTGAAAATTGGGGTATTTTTATCTTACGAATAGACGATTGGATCTTAATGAAATTTGATTTTTAGAAAGAATTCATGTCTCAGAGCTCTTATTTCAAATCCCGACCAGATCGTTTGACATTGGGGGGAGTTGGAGGGGGAAATCTTGGAAAAACACTTGGAGTGTAGGAATCGGGATGAAGCTTGGTGGATAGAATAAACAAATGTCCTTGATACGTGATTGACAGAATCGTACTGGATTCGCTCTCTTTGGGGGAGGGGTTCAGTGATTTGGCGAGTTTGGTGCTTCTGGACGTGCTAGGACGATGAAAATTGATAGGCGTGTCAGGGAGCTGCACAATTTGACTTGATAAAGTCGTTTTCCCAGATTCGACCATCTGGGGGGCTAAAGGGAGAGGAAAAATTAGAAAAAAATTAGGTATTTATAACTTACAAGTGGGTGATCGGATCTTAATGAATTTTGATATTTAGAAGGACATCGTGACTCAGAGCTCTTTTTTAAATCCTGGCAGGCATTAAGCCTCTTATTTTCCTTTTTAAATCAATCTATTGATACATAGAATTTTGTTAGAGCTCATACCATATGATCTCTTGGCTCTTAGCTCTTCTTGCCTCGTCACAAGTGCCATATGAGCTCTTAGCTCTTGTTCTCATTCCATTCCGTTCATACATCCATAGAGACGTCCCCACATTTTATGGCACTTGGTATTAACCAAGTGACATATAGCAATCGCCAATTCTGTCGGTCTGTCTGTCTGTCGGTCGGTCCCGGTTTTGCTACTTTAGGCACTTCCAGGTAAGCCAGGACGATGAAATTTGGTAGGCGTATCAGGGACGGGACCAGCTTAAATTAAAAATGACGTATTTTACATACGTGATTTACATAATTGGAACGGATCCGATCTGTTGGGGAGGGGTTAATTCTGAAAAATAAGAAAACATGACGTATTTTTAACTTACGAAGGAGTGATCGGATCTTCATGAAACTTCATATTTAGAAGGACAATTTTTTGGTAATTACTAAAATATCCCAATTCGGCAGTATTGGCAAAATAGATCCGTTTTGTGCTATAGGATTAGTGGTGTCTTTTAAACTTTGGAACACAGGTACTTAAGATATACATATTTTTTTTTCGAGCATTTCAATACTTTTATCGGTAATACTTTTCAGTGGTATTCAAGTCGCTTTTTTCGGTTGTTAAAAAATCGTCTATACGTGACAGTATAGGTGAATTGGCTCAATAATCTGCTAAAGGATCTAAAGGTCACTGCAAAGGTATATATAGAGTAATGTGCGTTCCTGTCTTCTCCGCTGAAGAGTTTCGGGGCATATCATGTGTTGCACATTTTTCCTTATTCTCCTTCCTGCGTGCGCAATGAGGAATTTATATCAAGCAGTTCGTTGTAACGAACTGTAGTAGGGAGCGACCCGGCTCAATAGTAACGGAAACTCTAAAAAAAAAAATTATACCAATATGTCGCATGAATTGAATGCTGATTTTAAATGTATAAAAGTTTATTCTTACCCATCAAAAGTTAGGAGCCAGAGAAAATTTGCGTTATTTTAGAAAATAGGAGGAAACACCCCCTAAAAGTCATAGAATCTTAACGAAAATCACACCATCAGGTTCAGCGTATCAAACAACCCTACTGTAGAAGCTTCAAGCTCCTATCTAAAAAAAATCTGGAATTTTGTATTTTTTGCCAGAAGACGGATCACGGATGTGTGTTTATTTGTTTGTCTGTTTTTTTTTTTGTTTAATTTTTTTTCCAGGGGTGATCGTATCGACACAGTGGTCCTAAAATGTTGCAAGAGGGTTCATTTTAATGGCAATTAAAAGTTCTAGTGCCCTTTTTAAGTGATCGAAAAATTGGACGGCACCTAGGGCCCCTCCGACGCGCATTTGTTCCCCAAAGTCACTGGTTCAAAATTTTGAGATGGCCATTCTGTTCAGCCTAGTCGAAAACCTAAGAACTTTTTCTTTGGGGACAACTTCATCCCCCACAGTCCCCGGGGGAGGGACTGCAAGTTACAAGCTTTGACCACTGTTTACACATAGTCATGGATAATATGAACTTTTTTGCGTCGAGATGGGGGTGGGTGAAGGGCGTTACGTGGGAGGATCTTTCCATGGAGCAATTTATCATGAAGGAAGAGAAATTTTGTGAAGGGGGCGCAGGAATTTCCAGCATTATTTAAAAAAAAACAATGAGAAAATAAACATGAAAAAGTTTTTTCAAAAAAGTTTTGAAAAAGGTAAGGAGTACCATTATAAAAACGAACAGAGATTATTACGCATATGAGGGGTTCATCTCCTCGTAATACCTCACCCTTCACGCTGAAGTATTTTTAGTAATTTCAACTATTTATTCTACGGTCTTTGTAATTCAAGCGTCATTCTTAAGGAATTGGGACTGTTTGGATGAATTTTTCTTATTCCATTCCGTTCTGTTATCCATAGAGACGTCCCCACTTTTTTCTTTTAGGGGAGGTGGGGGATGGAGAGATCGGATAAAATTAGTTTTGATATTATCTGATGAAATTTAGAAACTTTCGGTATCGGAAGTAGGGAAGGAAGGGTGGGATAATGCGCAAACTAGATTTTTTTTTTTCTATAGTAATATTTTATGGACTAATTAATAAGATGTTAAAAACACCACTGTTAGGTGTTGAGTGGAGAATTCAAATATGCTATTAGCTTTAAACCTGTAATTTCCTTTTTTCTATCCATTTTTTAAAGCGTGTATTTAAGGTAAATAGGCCTCTAAAGTTTTTCTTATGTTTAAATATATTATTTTATATTGAATTTGAAAAATTAGTAGTTTTTTATAGGTAATTTTTAATGCAAAGTGGGCCAAAAAGTTTGTCCTTGTTTGAAGTAAGGTACTATTCAACCTGTGACGATGACGATGAACACAATTTAGGGCCTATGGTCGCAGGCATGTATATAGGATTTTTCGGATGTGTGTGGGAGGGGAGGGAGTAAAAAAAATTCAGGAGAGACGAACACTAAAAAAATTATTTCATAGTTGGAATAAGAAGTGGCCAGATTAGGTGTAGGGAGCATTTCTATTGAAAATCTTTGTTCTAACATTTTTGCAAAGGAATTTTTGGAATAAAATTCCAGATATGTAGTTCTAAGTTTCTTAGTTTTGTTCATAAATAGATTGATGTCAACAAGGTATTACTTCTGAATAACTTGCGAAATTTTTTAGACCACCCTGTATGACTATTAAAAATTGCTTAGTGACGATTAAGTTTAGAAGAGATAAGTTATTTACAAGCTGAAAAGTCTAAAATATTTACAGCCCTTTTTTACCTTTATTATTATAGTTTATTTAATTGCAAAGCATTTTTTTTTGGTTGCCCAAAACTGTGTTTCTACAATAGTTTGTTCAGTTTGAAATAGTTTAAATAAAAGATGTTATGTTTTAATTATCAATTTTAGGAAATAAAATTGAATTGTCGGAAATCTGGCCTTATGAACCTAGCTTTTTTATTTGTTTGGTTGAAAAGGTAACTAAAGCTTTATACAAGCTAATTTTATAATGTTTGAATTGTCTAATATCGATCTCTGTTAATTATTGTTATTATTGATTTGCGACACACTGTTTATCTTAGAAGAAGAAGAACTCTCTTTATTAACTACTAATTACAAAAGCTATAAATACACACAACCCCCCTGGGGAAGGCTCAAAGAGCCTGATGTTGGACGGCTGCAATCCTCTGATTCTCAACCTAAATTAATAAGAAAAAAAAACAAAACAAAAAACAGAAACTAAAAAAAACGGAAACTAAAGAAGGACAAAACACTCTCACTCAATTACTCCTTAATACCAGAATATAAATAAATAAAGGCTAACAATAATTAAAAAAAAAGAAGAAAAAGAAAAAAAAGAATTATCTCCCCACTTCCAATAAATGTTTTTTTAAATTTACTTTAAACAACCCAATATGTTCCGCCTCCCTAATGCCTGCTGGGATATCATTCCAAATAGCCGGAGCTAAATACCTAATTCCGAAAGCTGCACGTGTGGTGTCTCGGTACTCAACAATAAAATTATCTGCCTCTCTAGTCTCATACCCATGGAGTGAACGATTTACTCGAAAAAAACTGGTAAAAACTGGAGGACATACATCATTGCAACATCGATACGCAAAAACAGCAGCTTGATAATCTCGAATCTGACCAATGTTAAGCCCTCATAATTTCTTAAAACATGACGCGGTATCATTCACATTTTCTACATAATTACCAAGAAGACGCACTGTTTTATTTTGTAGGATCTGCACTCTTTTAAATTTGCATAGAAATTACTAGACCAAAGGACACAACCATAAGAAATATAAGGGGCAACAATGGTGTGGTATAATAATAAAAGAACCGGTAATGGTAAAACATGCTTCAATCGACGCAAAATTCCCAAACCTCTAGCAACTTTAGCTGCAACAAGATCACTATGGTTCTTCCAAGATAGATTACAATCAAGCTGGAACCCCAAATAACGCACTTCTTGCAGTTGTGACAGAGGCCTGCCGTTAAAAAATATCTTTTTATCAACACATGGAGGCTTACCAACTCTCCTATAAATCATAAAATTAGTTTTATTAACGTTTACTGACAAAAGGCTCAAACTTGTAAATACAAAAAATGCCTTTAATACCCTATTAACTTTCAACAGCAAATCATCGACAGATTGACTAGACATAGTTAAAGCTGTATCATCCACAAAAGTCGTAATACAACACTCAGGTAAGTAGAAACGCATTGAATCAACATACACAAGGTACAGAAGTGGTCCCAAAACAGACCCCTGAGGTACACCACACCTCACTTGAAAAGGAGAAGAAAACACATCATTTAATACAACTTGAATAGATCTACCACTTAAAAAACTATTAAACCACTTTAAATAATTACCACGAACTCCAAGTGATTGTAGACGTTTAAGTAGTATATTAAAATCCACTGTATCGAATGCTTTTCTAAAATCGATGAAAACGGTCAAAGGGATTTCACCACGTTCAAAGCATTTATTTACAGTATCACAAAAGGAATGCACGGCATCCGACGTCGAGTGACCTTTCCTAAAGCCAAACTGGTTTTCACTTAACATCCCCGTTTTCATAAGGTGATCATAAAGCCTTTTATGCACAATTTTTTCAAATATTTTCTAAAACAAGGGTAGGATTGATATGGGTCTATAATTTTCAATCTCTAGCTTAGAGCCACCTTTGTGAAGGGGGATTACTTTTGCCCTTTTAAGCGCATTAGGGAATATACCGGTTTGGAGGGAAAGATTGATGATATGGACTAGACATGGCATTAAATAACACATCACTGACTTAAAAGTTTTCAGATTAATGCCATCAATCCCTGCTGAATTCGATTTGATTGTTTTCACAGATAGGTCAATTTTGACTCCACCGTTCGATTTCTCGTCCTGAGTTTACCCATGACACATATATAACTCACTTTTGACTAAAATGGGATGTGTCCCACTTTTAATTGTCACTGTCGCACTGCCCGTAAATATACAACAAAGATATTGGCCAAAATTGTGCTTCTTGGACGGTGGGGTGGGGTTTTAAAGGAACTAGTTCCTTTGGGCTTGAACTAGTGAAAAAGCGATAGAATACTCGTATATGACGAGAATCCAAAATCTATTTAATTTTGTGGGAATTGAGCATCTTGGAAGGAGACTTGGATGACTTCCTCAATACTTCAATTACAGAGATGAACGGGGACTTTCCAACCGAAATTTTCCTATAATTTCTTTTTTTTTATGTATATACTTCATTTAGTTAATGTTTTTTGAAATTTCCTATCTCCATGAAAATATTCCCAAATATGTGCTCGTGAAGATGTAACCATATATTCAGAAAAAGTTATAAAAAAGTAAATATATACACCAAATAATAATTTTAATTTAAAACAAAAATGAATGCTGCTATTCAGTAATATTGCATATTCAGGGAAATAAAAGCTCATTACTGTAATATCTAGAGTTCGACATCATAGGAAATTATTTTCAGTATAATTATTTTAGAAGTATTATAAAAATTATTTTCTTCACTTATATTTAGGAGAGAGAAAAAAGGAGGTTGAAAATCAAAAAAAAAAATAATTAGGTTCAGTTGAAGTTGTTACCGCATAATCTTTTATCCGCTATAAACCAACACAGGCTACAAGATGCCTATCGAAACGTAATAATTGCCCTGAAGATGTATTTAACTCTGCATATATTAGTTGCTTCTAATGAAAGAAGCTTTATCAAATTAAAGGGCAATCAAGAACTATCTTTGAAACAATAAGGCTGAGCAGCCCTATTGTTTACATTTACCATTACTGTATGTAAACATTGGTCAAAGTTTGTAACTTGTAGCCCCTCCCCCAGGGACTGTGGGGGAGTAAGTCATCTCCAAAGACATAGTTATTATGGTTTTCGACTATGCGGAACAAAATGGCTATCTCAAAGTTTTGATCCGTTGACTTTGGGAAAAAATGAGCTTGGGAGGGGGCCTAGGTGCCCTCCAATTTTTTTGGTCACTTAAAAAGGGCACTATAACTTTTTCATTTCCGTTAGAATGAGCCCTCTTGCAACACTCTAGGACCACTTGGTCGATACGATGACCCCTGGAAAAAAAACAAAAAACAAACAAACAAATAAATAAACACGCACCCGTGACCATTCTGTCTTCAGGCAAAAAATACGAATTTCCACATTTTTGTAGATTGGACCTTAAAATATTTTTTTGGGGTTTTCTGATACGCTGAATGCGATGGTGTGATTTTCGTTAAGATCCTATGGCTTTTAGGGAGTGTTTTCCCCTATTTTCCAAAGTAAGGCAAATTTCCTCAGGCACGTAACTTTTGATGACAAAGACTAAATTTTATGAAACTTATATATTTAAAATCAGCATAAAAATCCGATTCTTTTGATGTATCTTTTAGCATCGAAATTCCGTCTTTTAGAGTTTCGTTTACTATTGAGCCGGGTCACTCCTTACTACAGTTCGTTACCACGAACTGTTTGATATGTACAACGACGGAAGAATTTTAAGAAGAGTTAAGATCGTATTTGTTGATTGTAGCATGCGGAACTAGAAGAATTTTAGCAATGAAAAATTGCTCTAAGGTGCGTCTACCTTGTCAAAATTGAATTTCTTCCACTTGTTAGAAATGGACCCGGGTACTTGTGTATTATATGCTACTAATTCAAATTTACGTTGTCTAACACTCGAGAACAAACAGGCTTCATTGTTAGTTTCTTTCAGCTTAGCGAAGGAAAAAATGAAGACAAGTGACAGAATAGATGGAAAATATATGATTTGGGCTATATATTTGCACATTAAGGGAGCGGTATAGTATTTGGACGGTTTGAAGTTATAAAACAATTTTTACGTCATAACATGTAGAATGGTTGTAGCTAACGCACTTTGCATGCAGAGACGCTACACTTTACTAACAACCCCTCCCCTAATATGCAAATATATACCCTAAATTTGTTTCTAAAGTATTATATTCTCATCATATTTTGTGATATTTTATTAGAATCAAGCGTCAAAGAAACAGGTTCTAATTAAATGAAGCCCTTAAGTGAGTGACGTATAAAACATAGTACCTAAACCAGCTTCCATTCTGTGTATGAAGTCTTGCTACCAAACTGCTGACTTCTTCATTTTAGGGACTCATGACTCGTCACGGCCCGACTTATCGACGGCTAGTTCCTTGTTTTTACTTTAAAATGTTGGTATTTGGTCAATTAATTGAAAACAGGTATATGTCTCTAGGCCTTAGTTTCGTTTTTGATTATTATATTGTCGGCTGTTTCTCGCAGAAGCTGCATAGAATTTTTCCTTAAATGTAATTTTTGTCAAGTAATTTTGAACATCGTAAGTAAAAGGCAATGCTTTCAGGACTTTAATTTCAATTGTGACTTTTTAATTTAATTGTATCGAGAAATCCATGCTACTCTGCTGACTACACTTCAGATGCAGTAGCCAGTAACTGGTATACTTTGCTCGGAAACGATACCCCTTTTAGAACCTTTCAAAATGTGAATTCAAGCATGACATCATCGCATTTGTTGCTATGCGAGGAAACTAGTTTCAAAATAGCTTCCTCATCTTATATTCTCCCTTGGCTTTCCGCCTAAATATTGAATTCATTTTGTCAACGCGCCTCGCGTCAGGGAGACAAAAACAAATCAAATAAATTCTCATCGTTAAACTGTTACGTCTTTATAATTACCTTTTTAGTAAAGGGAAAAAGACTTTTAATATGAAGCCAGACGTAGGAAGGTGAAGGAGGGAAGAGGGGGAATGTCGGCCAATACTCTGTTCAAAAGTTGTCTAATCGTTAGTAAAGCAATAATTTCACACGACTGTATTTTCGTTCCTTAGAAAGCAGTGGCGGATCATTTACGGAGGTGGAACGAAATGACAGAAGAATGGGAATGTCCCCATTGGGCGAGATTTCATAACTTCTGGCAAAAAAATATTTTGTAGGGCTGGGCGTATTTTTTTTGCATATGCAAAAGAAATACGTATTCATATAAAAATTCGAGCAGATCCGGATGCAATTTAACTTTTTATTTCCTGAATAAATTTGAATGACAGTGCAATACCCTCTCCCCACAATAAGCACGTGGATTTAAATGAATCCTTGTTCGTATTTGATGCAAGAATCCCCACAAATAAGAAATAATATAACATATTAGGGTGTGCTGATTCATACTCCATCAAGGCACGTTTTATTCTATAATTAAGGATAAATAGTTTAAAACGGCTAATACTCAAAATGCCCACGACTCAAAATGCCAACAACTAAAAATGCCCACGACTCTAAATGCCTACGGCTCATAATGCCCGTGACTCAAAATGCCCACAATTGGATAAAGTTTAGGCTTTAGTCCTTAATTGGGGATGAGACGAGGGGTTGCTCACTCCCAAAAACCCGTGTACACCGAGTGCCGGTGCCGGAAGGCGCTGGGAGGGTGCCATTTCATCTTAGACAGGGTAAAAAGTGGAAGGTGCCGGGTGGGTGACGGGAGGTGCCGGGAATGAGTGTGTCACAGGATTTCTGGTTCTCCCCCCAAAGTCACCGGATCCATTCCGGACTCGAAGTGTAACATCTGAGACACGAGGTATTTTCAAATATCAAGTTTCATTAAGATCCGATCACCAGTTCGAAAGTTTAGTTGCCTCAAGATTCCAGATTCCCCATCCCTTCACTCCCCCCACGATGGTCGGCACCATCCTGGCACCCTCCCATTGTTGCAGTCCTTTAAGAACGATCTCTTGAACACCCGCGGTGCAAAGTTCGAAGTTTTTTTTAACGTGTTTTTACACTTTAGAGTGAACATCGAGAATTGCTAAATTTTGAAATAATTTCTGTTCATCTGAAATTTTTACCTTGCTCTTTACTTTCAGTTGCAAAATTCTGTTCAAAAATTCTTCATTCGGTTATTCAGCAAAACCAACCGGTTACTGACACTAAATTATAAGCCAAAGGGTTGTGTGTTTCTTATGCATAATACATGAGCTGTTAATAGACTCGCAATATTATATTATTATCAAACCATATCAGCAGTGTGATACTGCTTAGAAATTATTACTTCATTATGTTTGATGGGAAGATACAAAAAATTTTGCAATAGAGATTATAGTGACGTACAATCCCTACTTATACTTACTGACCTACCTATTAAAGATATTGCCCTGTGAATTATTAATTCAGTAGGTTTTTTATCTTAAGATCTCATGTTGCAATAAGAATTATAGTGACTAGGACGATTATTTTCGATTGTGAAGTGAGAGCTGGTAGGATGGTAATTAAACAATGACTGGGCCTATCTTTGTTTGTCCGGTATTGATTTTTGTGCAGCAGCATATAGCGAAAGATAAGGACTCAATCTTTCCAATTGCTACAAAGTTTTTTTTTTGGAAAAGATTCAATTAAAAATGGGACGGAGACGTGCAAAAAGACTTTTCAAGTTGACATTTTTGAAAAGTGAAGAGGTTCGCACCCTGCTATATCTTTCCCATCAGATATTTACGAACTAATTAGTGGCTTAGTGCAACAAGATGAACCTCCACCGCTTTTTATCATTATAGACCCTTCGGATTTGCCATCGTTTCTAAATGATAAGCCTACGATTGTGGCTTCACGCTTAAACGAGTGTGTTCGTATTCTAAATGTCTTGGTGAAAAAGCAAGAAACTTGCTCACAGGTTCCAGTCTCTGTTTGGCCATCAACGTCACCACGTCAGCCCCCCTCCGCTGCTGTCGTGCTAAAAAAAAGTCTTGCCAGTATTAACGTGCATAACCCGAAGAATCAACGTGAATTTATACAAAAAATTGGCTGCCCAGATAAAGTAAAAAAGATGGAAGAAAAAAAGGGCTGGTTGTTCATTTAATCGATGAAGAGTCGGCCATTGCAGCAGTTCCAGCCATCCCCCTCACCACATTAAAAATTCGTGCCACAGTTATTAAAACTGTACATGCCTGAATGGTCAAGATTGATCTCGATTATGATGTCTCCCAGATTCCAGGGCTTGATAGCAGCGTTGCAAGTCTGAAAAGGTATGAGAGTTCTGGAATAGTGCACCTGAACTTTGAAACTAAAGAAGAGCTTGATATTGCAATTAAGTTTGACATCAAGATTGAATTTTGCCTTTTCCGAGTGACTCTGCCAATTGAAAGGCCCATGCAGCCCCTTAATTACCAAGGATTTCGGCATTTTGTAAGGGACCGTAAGAACCCTGTAAAACGTAATAAATGTGGAGGGGATCACACTAACAAGAACCAAGCATGTTCTTCTCAGATTGTGAAGTGCGCTGATTGTGGAGGGAATCATCGTAACAATAGCTTGATTTGTCTGGAGCTTAAGAAGCACCTCCCTGTTAAAAGGGCCTCAGGAAGATTGAATTCATCTGTCCGTGTTCAATTTTTAAGTGATGATGATTTCTAATTCATCCGTGTCGTTATTTTATCAAAATTTTAATGGTGCTCGTGACAAGCTTCTAACTCTCGAAAGACTGATAATGTCTCACAGCTAGAGCTCTCGCATGACCCAAGTTCTTTAATTGGCCCGCTAAGTTGATATCTGGCCGTCTGATATCTAGTGGCTGCAGTGAATAAAAAGTTTTCTTGCTCTCTTTCTGGACATGCTTGGATGAATTTTAAAGGGAAAACGAATAAAAATCAAGAATAAATCTCGGCTTTTTTAGTTGATGTATATATATATATATATATATATATATATATATATATATATATATATATATATATATATATATATATATATATATTTTTTTTTTGTTTCTGAATTAATTTCGGTATAGATACGAAACCCAGTTTTATTCAAGCATAGTGCACGGGCACTACGGTTAGCTTTGTAAGCAACTGCACATTTGAACTGAATATAACTTTGAATGCTCCAATCTGTTTTTACTATTTTTAGCTTGCTTAAAACTTTTTTTTATCTGATAAAACTGGAAACTTGAGACATAAAAGAAAAAAAAGTGCAGTCTAAAATGGCTAATTTGAAATTTCTATTCATTTTTAATTTGTTATGTACCATTTTTTCTTTGATTATGAGTTGAGTTTTTTAGTAGTAGAAGTAGTAGTAGTTGTGTCTTGCTTCGTCTTATAGCCATTTTTTTGCTTCTGAAATTTGTTTATGGCTTATTGTTTGTCGATTTTGTCCAGTTTATATATATATATATATATATATATATATATATATATATATATATATATATATATATATATATATATATATATATATATATATATATACATACGCTATTTTTACAAACAAACAAACATGCATACACACAACTCGTTTTTATATAGATAGATAGATACAATACAAATTAACTGCGTAAAACTTGCGAATATACAACATTCTTCGCTGTCCAATTGTCGCTGCATATAAATAGATTGTCAGGTTTACCGACCCTCGAACATGCAACGTGCAATTGTCCGTGGGAAAAACAATCAGTATTAAGATCTATACCACATTTTTCTAATGATTGACCTTGAGCTTTGTTAATGGTGATTGCAAATGCTAATCGAATCGGGAATTGCAATCTTTTAAATTGAAAAGGCAGATCCGTTGGAATCATGGGAATGCGAGGAATAAGAACAGCCTCACCCTCAAAAGGCCCTGTCAAGATTGTGGCCTCTTAGGTTTTCCATTGTTTTTTTTTACGGCAAGTCGCGTGCCATTGCAAAGCTTTGGTGGGTTGATATTTCTTAAAAGTATTATTGGTACGCCTATTTTTAGTTGTAGCACGTGTGGTGGAAACCCTGAAAGATCTATGGAATTTAAAATTCAGATGGATAATTAACCGCTTCATTTGGTTCCAAAACTGTGTCGACTGACTTGTAAAGGACTGCCTGGTCTCGAATCTTGGTCAAAACAATATTGTTGATTTCGTGGACGTCTATATTTTTGGGTGCGAGAATCGCTCTTTCACTTAGCCATTTATTATTTTTATAATTTTTTAGAATATTCGGAAATACTTTTTCAATCAATTCATTTTTGGACGTCACTAAATTACAGAAATCAGCAGGTAGTTGTATACGTCCTGAAATTGAGTCTACTGGGAGCTTTCCGTTTCCAATTGCCAGCAATTGATCTCAAAATGTTTGACCAGAGTCATCGTTTTGCAATCGGACACGCATATTTGTAGTTAATTTTAATATTTTTACGTGTGCCCATAAATTAGAATTTTTCAGGCAAGCGTATTTTCTGACTTTTGACAAAAAACGCTTAGATTCTGTCGTAGTTCCAGTAAGGAAAGTCTTCAATGGCTCTGGTGGTGCAGCCAATAGAGGAAGTTTAACTTTTCCTGAGGCGCAACACATTCCCATTGTTTCACCATTGAATTTCAAGGCCTTGCAATAGGGACAAATTTTAGACATTGTCCCGATTTGAACACATCTACTCAAGCTATAATCATCGACTGGGCTGTACCTGAATGCCAGGCGATAACTTTCAGGTTGCTCTGATTCCTCGGCACGCTTTCTTTTCTTACTTTCTCTATCAGCAGCAAGCCTGATTTCTTGCTGTTCTTGTGATTCCTCGGCACGCTTTCTTTTCTTACTTTCTCTATCAGCAGCAAGCCTGATTTCTTGCTGTTTTTGTGATTCCTCGGCACGCCTTCTTTTTTCACTTTCTCTTTTAGCAGTAAGTCTGCTTTCGCGTTGCTCTGGTAGTTCCTCGGCACGCTTTCTGTTCTTTCTTTCTCTATCAGCCTCAAGCCTGTTTCCTTGCTGTTCTTTTGATTCCTCGGCACGCTTTCTTTTCTGACTTTCCCTATCAGCAGCAAGTTTTTTGGCATAGACTCTTTGAGCATCTTCATCGGCTTTTGCCATTGTAAGTTCATCAGTCATTTTAAACTTAAACATTAATAGATTTCTACGTGAACATATATGTCTTAAATATCTTTAATGACGTCACCGAAATAGCAAAAATGACGACAACTAACTTCATGACGTCAGTCGACACAGAAACATGACGTCACCTGACAGAGACACAGACAGACAACTTATTTTTATATATATAGAAGATATATATATATATATATATATATATATATATATATATATATATATATATATATATATATATATATATATATATATCCTTTTAGTTTTTTTGTAGTTTTTACCTTTTTTAGTTTTTTTCTTCTTTTGTATTAATGCTAAAGCCAAGGTTCAAACCTGGAGCCTCTCGGACCTAGAACCTGAAACATAACGCTTTACCAACTCAGCTACTTCGGCTTGAATACATTCGTTTTGAGCAGCTTCCTCGGGTGTTGCCATTGTAGGTTCTTCAGTCATTTTACAATTAGAAATTTCTCTTTCAACGGTCTTCTTACAATTAAAAATTTGTCTTTGAACGATATTCTTAAATACCTGTGTCCTGGTCGTCATTTATATTCCCTGTGTCGCGGTCGTCATTTGTGTCCCGGTATCCCAGTCTGTAATTTCTCTTTGAGTGTCCCGGTCGTTATTTATATTCCCTCTGTCCCGGTCGTCATTTGTGTCCCGGTCTGTAATTTCTCTTTGAGTGTTTTTTCTTTTTAGTATTTTGTAGTTTTTTACATTTTTTCTTTTTTCAGTTTTCTTTTTCTTCTTTATTTTTCAGCTTCACTATGAAATACATATCGCCGAACCTTTGTTTTTTTAACTAAAATCTGGTAGGCATTGATGACCTTATCCAAGTCAAAATCCCAAACCCAATCATCATCGCTATCATTTCCAGTTTTGATATGTTTTAACTCTCGCTGTCCAGGTGGATCTTCATCTAACTGCGCGGTTTTGCGTTCTTTAGCCTCAAGCCTGTTTCCTTGCTGTTCTTTTGATTCCTCGGCACGCTTTCTTTTCTGACTTTCTCCATCACCAGCAAGTTTTTTGGCATAGACTCTTTGAGCATCTTCATCGGCTTTTGCCATTGTAAGTTCATCAGTCATTTTAAACTTAAACATTAATAGATTTCTACGTGAACATATATGTCTTACATATCTTTAATGACGTCACCGTCATAGCAAAAATGACGACAACTAACTTCATGACGTCAGACGACACAGAAACATGACGTCACCTGACAGACGTCACTTTGCATCCTCGGTTAAATTACTTGGAGTCACAATTTCGTCAAATTTAAAGTGGGATATCCACGTTAAAGATATCATCCATAAAGCTAATGCGTCTATCGCCCTCCTTTAGCTCCTAAATAAATATAGCGTCCCCCCTTCTCACTCCTTAAGGTTGTACACGTCGTTTGTCCGTCCGCATCTTGAATATGCTTGTCCAGTTTGGCACCCTGGCATCTCCCGTGAAGAATCAGACAAAATTGAGTCAATACAAAAAAGAGCCTTGCGAATAATTTTCAAAGAAGGCAAGGTGCCTTACTCTCTGCTCCTAAAAAAAGCTAGTTTGGAAACCCTTGAGCGAAGGAGGTCGTCGTTGTGCCTCCGTTTTTCAAAAAAATGCAATAACGAACCCTCGGACGGCAAGTATTTTCCCCAAACGTCACTCACCATCCAGATTACGACAGCCTCGAGCTGTTTCTGAGCCCATCCCAGTTTTGTCCCCCATTCGTTGCGTTACCTCCAGATATAAAAAAACCTTTGTCCCCTTCATCACAGAAAAAATAAATAAAATAGCCAACTAGTTTCGCCTCCCTCCGTTTTTTTTTTTTTTTTTCTCTTTCATGTGAGGTGCTTTAGGTCGTTGATCGTTTGATTCGTTTGTTCCCACCGATTGTTTATATGTTCTCTTTTAAACCTTTTCAACGCTAATTTTATCTCACTCTTTTAGTTTTGTTTTACGACTTACCTTTTCAACTTTCTGACATATTGCCGTTTAATTTTTTCTTTTTTTTGACAAATGAATGGCTTTGCCTTTCTGATTTAGTTGTTTTTGACATTGTTTAACCAGTTTTTTAGTTGTTGTGCTATTTTTATGATGTGTTTTTATTTTTATGGTTTTATGACTCTGGAATGCGAATTCCGGAATGCGTCCCTCAGGGCTTGTGATAGTTATTTTTTGAAATTAAACATCTTATCTTATCTAAGAACATTAATCCCTCACATAGTTGAAATTTTAAATTGATACCCCCCCCCCCCTTTTTTTTTTCTCACTCCACTCTTATCTCATAGTTTATAGTGTTTATTTTGCAATTGCAAACTTTGTAATTCTTGCTAGCTACATTTTTAAATTTGTTTTCCCTGTTTTAACTTTACGAGTTTTTATCGTTTGACTTTTTATTGATTGCAATTTATGATGTTGTACTGACGCTGAAGTGCGAATTCGGCCCTTTTGGGCTTGTGATAGTCGCTTTGTTGAAATAAATATTATCTTATCTATCTAGACACACAGACAGACAACTTATTTTTATATATATAGATATTGCGCAAATTACCCTCCTAAAGAAAATAATAATGCAATTTCAGGCAAAAAAGCTTAAGCCAAACCTATTTCAATAAAGCAAACAGAAAAAAATAAAGCAAAAAAGAAACTGGGAAAGGTAAAAAATTAAAGTCAATAAGAATAAAAAATTGATGCAAAATGCAGAACTATAAAAAAGGCAACTTCTTTTTTTTCTTTTTTTAAGACAAACAGTTTACTTGTACAAAATCTCTTGATACGGGTTTAATTCCTCCCAAAAAAATAAGCTTTTTAATAGGTCTCCAGAAACTGCATCTGCTTGTCTTCCTAGATTTGTCGCTCAGGATTCGTTATCCCGGCTATTAAGAGGCGGTATATTTTCTTCATAGAAATATTGAACGTGAGTGGATTGCCAAAATGTTCCACGAAAATAAGTTGACTGAATTAAAAAAAAAATGCTTACACCGCTTACTAGTAGTAATTTATTTAGTTCACATTTTTGAAATGTTTTTTTTTTTTAACAATTCGTAATTATAATAAATCACTGTTTAGTCCAACATTTTTTTCTGCTATAGAATATGGACGACCATGCCTTGAGTTTGGACAGCCATGCGTTTTCCAAACTCATGCTTTTGAGTTTGGACAGCCAGGGGCGTATGTAGGGGGTTAGAAAGAAATCCCGAATTTCTTTCAATTTCTGGGTACTTTATATTCAAATTATCAGATTTTTTATCCCCCCCGCCTCTCCAGAAAAGATCAAATCCAGTGTGTGCGTCTATTGACGTTCCCTTAATTAATCTCGAATATTTAGTTTAAGCTCGTAATTATTTTGAGTAATTGGTTCGATGGATGTTTTTAATTTTCTCTGTCTCTGTCCTCTGTCCTCGTTGTCTCTGTCCTCGACGTTCTATTGCTATCCAATCTGCTCTCGTTAATTTTTTTTTTCTACGGCACGAAAAGCAAATTTTATCCATTTTCCTTCGATTTTGAACTTGTTTTATCAGATGATATTTTAAAAATCCCAATACTGGCCAAGGGTTTATTATAATTGTAAATTCTTCCTTGTATAAAAAAAAGATTTTGATTTCTTTATCTTTTCAGACTGGGAGAGCCTTAGAAGTCCAGATCGAAGCTGACGAAGAATGGTCCTAAGTTGCCTTTCACCGGTTTAAGTTTTTCCACTTGTTAAGTTCATTTTGAGTGTTCATTATTATCTGATAATTTAAGCCTTGATGTTCGAATTCATACTCGGAAGTAGTCATTAAGTTGTGTTGTACATTTTTGTAGCAACTAGAATCTTATAAATTTTATTTAATATCCTCAAAATTGTCATTTCCTTTATCTAAGCATGTTGAGGCGGAAGAATTCACATATTGACTAAAAACGAATTTATAATAGTAATAAATTCATAAAATAATGGTAGAGCCTCAAGTATTTTCCAAGGTAATTCATCTATGAGTATTTACGTCCAAAGATGGAAATTACTAATGTGAATGAATGCCAGTATCAAATGATACGGACATCCTATGTAGTGAAAACTGGCGCTAATGTCGACCATAAATCCTAACTGCCATCTAGTGTTTGGCGTAAAGTCAGCTTTTTTCAGTGTTTTATAAAGCAAAATTAGTGTAACTGGCAGTGTTACTGTACTGTCTAATTTCAGTTTCTGAGAAAAACAATTCAAAAGCTTGAAAAGGTGGCAAGAGATACCAAAAGTTAGATGGTGCTTTTTTTCACGCTAGTGCCAGTTTTTACTCTCAGTTGTTCATTCTCTTTGACTAATATATTAACAAATTATGTACATGCGAAAAAAAAAACAGTGTCAGCGCGTAGACAGCGTTCCCTAGTAACTTAGTTTAAAATGTAATTTGAAAGATTCTTATGTATTTTTTAACTCAACAATTTGGTATATGTATTAATTGAAGCCATATTGCAAAGTTGAACACTTTTAGACTTGATACGAGAAAAGTCCTTTAATCTCTGGAAAATGTTTGGTGAAGGTGGAATTAAAGACGAGGCTTGGTTGTGACGTCGCTAGAAATTAGGGATAATGTTGTACTGATGAGTAAGAAATATTGTTGGTATGTTGTATTCACCTTATGCATGGTATATCATATCTTCATCTCGAATCTTATGAACCACGATTTCTTTGGTATTTATGCGAAAAATATTTATAGAGAAAGTGAAATGCAAGGAGAATGTGTTAATTGTTTGCGATCATTTGACATAATTGCATGCTGCTCAAGGAAAAATGAACTAGTTAAAAATATTGTGAATCTGAAACTTTGGAGTCGCATAGCTGTGACTCGAAAGTTGGCTCCTACTATGACTCCAAAAGCTGCGACTGTTCTTTTTACTGGCTTGAAGTTTCAGATAAGACAACAATCTCGTTCTGGGCTCTTTTTACGGATTGAAAATTTGGCAGAGCAACAAGAGGTAAAAAAAAAGAACTGGCTTCTCTTTTTAATAGAGGCTTAAGAGAATTCATGAAATGAAATGGAAGAGCATACGGAAGTACCACACAGTAAGCTCCTTTTGTCCATGCTCTGGCCTTCCAGGAGTCTGTTCGGGAATTTAAGGGGGATTTTAGCATAAACCAAAATGCACTCTATGTATCCAGGTTGCCAAACGGCATATCTGTAATATCTCAGAGTTTGAACCCAGCTCTGGTAATACATTACGGGGCTACCTAAGAACCTTAGTAGTCAAGAAGCGTCATTAATCCTATGTTGTAGCATATATACAGTAGGCCAAAAAAGTGCCATTTTCTAGAAGTATCGGTTTTTTGAAAGAATTGTCAAGTTATTACTCACGAACAGAAAATATAAAAAAAAAGAATTAAAAGTGTCACATTTGGCAACGAATGCTTGCAAACTGAAAAAAAAAAATTGCAAAGTCGTAGGACTTTGAAACTAATAAAAAATATTGTTATTTGTACTTACTTACTTGTGGCGGGAATTAGGCGTTTCTACTTCGCCCAGCATCGATGGTCTCCTTCTCTTTTTTTTCCCAAATGAACCTGGTAGAAGTTTTGAGATAGGCATTTTGTTCAAAATAGTCGAAATATCATATAAAAGGTCTTCGGGGTTGAAATAGCCCTTCAGAACCTGGGGACAAGGGTTGTAAGTTATACTCCGAAAGCATAAAAGGATTTTATGGAATGGGTGGCCCTATAAACTTTGGAGAGGGCTTGTTTGATTGGAAATTGGAAGTTATATTGCTCTTTTTAAGAGTCGAAAGTGAATTGGGGACAATCTTCTCACGACCATCATTTTCCAAAAACAAACATTTAATAAAAATTATGAGGCATCTGCTTTTTCAGCATTGCTGAAAGATCCTGTAATTATGCCTTTGGCACCGTCAACCCCCCTCACAGCCTCCAGAACAAGCGCTGTAAGTTTGGCTATTTTTTAGCTGTTTACTTATAGTATTTGTTGTTGAGAAAGGTAGGCATGTTTGGCCTTATCTTTCCAAAAAGACAAAAGGCATTCAGGTGAGCCTTTCAGAGACCTTAGAGGGGTGTGTTGAACTAAAACAAAACACATATGTGTACGGGCGGTCAAAAGGGCATAACTCAGGAATGACTAAGTGTATTAATTTGGAACTTTCAGGAAATGATAGTGACAAGAGCGCTGGCAGAAAATTTTCCAGGGAGGGGGCATAGACGCCAAAATAGCAGTGGTGGTTGGATGACAGGGAATATATTTCAGGATATTTTTTTGGAGGAATAAGTTTCTTTTAAACACTTTTAGGAAAAAAACTCTCAAATAAAAAGAGTAATTAAATTGCTTGCAAAATGAAAAAAACACGGTAAATAGTAAACGACAAGGATTCCACGCAAAGGGATCAATTTATTTAACCAATAATACATTTAATTATTGTGCATTTAATCTGAAAATAATATCAAACTCAAACCAAAATTACTGAAAGACTTATTGCTTCCGTAGATTATAACAAATGCAATTTCCTACACCTTAAAATAGTTTACAGAAAGAGTAGAGACACTCAAAATCATCCTGCCTACCTAGATAAGACGTTTTGGTTTAATAAAGGCCATGTAAAATGTACCTCTTTTATAACAGGACAATTTTCCCCCTCGAACTTAAATCCCTTAAGTATTCAGACATAAAAAAAAAATAGAATAGCGAAAGAAAAATAAAATTTAAACTTACTCTCCAGCTGTCAAATTGACCCACTTTATTTTTATTATCCTTTTCCCCTAAATAAAATGAACAGGTTGGAAAAAAATTCGTCA
Source organism: Artemia franciscana (assembly GCF_032884065.1). NCBI lineage: Eukaryota > Metazoa > Arthropoda > Branchiopoda > Anostraca > Artemiidae > Artemia > Artemia franciscana. The sequence goes on from NC_088875.1 coordinate 21,049,332, forward strand.
CAAGAGAATCTTATCAAATAAATCGGGATAAAAAACTAAAAGTAAAAAGTGACTTGGGCCAATGTTCACCAAAACTAAAAATGGAATTCTCAAGAAAATTGCTACACCGGCAGTATTGGTTTGTATGCTGATTCTAAATATATAAAATTCTTTCAGTTTATTGTTACCCACCCAAAGCCAAAAATCAGAGAAAATTTGCCTGATTTTGAAAAAAAAGGGAAACATCCCCAAAAAAGCAAGCGATTTTATTGAAAATGCCTTTATTAGATGCATCATATCAGAGAACCACACTATAGAGGTTTCAAGCTCCAGTCTTCAAAATTTGGAATTCCGTTTTTTTTTTCAGAAGAAACATGATCAATGTATGTTTATTTGCTGTTTTTCCCAGGGGTGATTGAATCAAACTTAAGGTCCAATATAATTGGGAGGGAACTAATTCAAATGTAAGTTTAAAGTTCTTTTTTAAGTGACCATACAGATCGGACCAGGTGAAAGTATTGTTTTCTGCAAGGTCATGCATAGGCTTTTGCCTAACATCGGGTTGGAATTGTAAGAGTCGAGCATGATCCTGGGCTGAGGAAAGAATAGCTTTCCGACTCTGAAAAGCTGAAACCTATTGAGCTAGGACGTCTTCAGCCAAAGCTCAACTTCCCAGTAAATGAGGTAATCCAAGCATAGAGTTCCAAACACCAACTGGGCTTCGTTAGAAACTGGTATAATGAGTCCCCATACTTAGAGTATAGTGTGGAAAAGGATTCGGCCTACTGCTTCGTGTGTTCCTTGTTTCCAACTGCCCCTGAACGCGAATACAGGAATTAAGATGCGGCTTTCGTTGCCGGAACTAGAAACTGGTATAATATAAGCGTAGCAAGGGTGTCAAGCCTGGAATGCTCGTCACTCATTTCCAATCAAATGGCCATAAAGCTTTTGTTCGTGATCTCATTTCTTTTGTAGCAAGAGACAAGTCTTTCCCCTACTTAGTTGACAAGGAGAAACTCAGAAAGGATATAGAGTCAGAAAAAGAAAGGGAAAGAGAACGTCCCATCATGCGCATGTTGCTTGACATCACCACCACGCTACGTAAACAAGGTCTTGCATTTCGCGGAAAAGATCATGAAAGGGGCAACTACGTTGAGCTAGCCAATCTGCTTTCGAGGCATAACACTGAAATGAATCAATGGATGAGTAAGCAGAACAAACCACATGTCACCAGCTATCTGTTGGGATGTAGTCAAAACGAATTGATTGCCACTGTTGAAACAGAGCTGGTTCAGAGAATCGTAGCGGAAGTTAATGAAGCTCACTTCTTTGGAGTGTTTGCAGGCGGAACACCAGCTGTCAGCCACAAAGAACATTTAGCTGTAGGTGTCCGATACGTTGTCGAAGGAGCCGCTAAAGAGCACTTACTCACCGTCGTTGATTCTGAGTCGAAGAAAGGAATCGATCTTTCCGAAGAAATTATGAAAGTTATGAGGAAGCTTAGTATCAATGAAGACAAACTGGTATTTCAATGCTATGATTTTGACAGCAACATAAGTGGCCGTTCTGAAGGAGCACAGGCTCACATTTCCAAGAAGCTCGGAAGAAATGTTCCGTCCCTCAGGTGCCTCGCCCATAGGGAACATTACAGTGGAGCATTGCTGTTAATCAATCTCCTTAATCCGCAACATTTTTGGTGTCTTACAGCAAACCTATAATTTTTCACCGGGGGATCCAAGCGCTTCAGTCTGTACCGCAAGGCTGTAGCAGAAGTTGAAGGCAAGCTTCATCTAAAGGGAATGTCAGAAACAAGGTGGTCTGCAAGATCTGTTCCACTTGAAGCGCTTTGGAGTGTTCTGCTAGAAGTTATTAGACTGTTGAGAGAAATGGGAAATTCAGACCCCGTTGATAGAGATACCAAGTCGAAGTCCAACGGGCTTCTTAATGCCATCACTAGATTCAAATTCATAGCGCAGCTGATGTTCATGAGGGCATTACTTTCTCGAACAAACATCCTGATTCGTGAACTTTGAGTAGTAGAGCTGGATATCCGGTGACTGTCATCAAACAATCCATGAGCAACAAGAACGAACTCGTTGGTCAAGTAGCGGCATCTCTTAGCATGGCCAAGTAATTAATTTGTGGAGAAGAGGACGATGATTTCCCCATGACTGACAAAGAGTTCTACTCTGGGCTGAAAGGGGAACATAGACGATACCATCGTCAGGGGTGGCCTCCTCGAAGATACGCCGATGGTGTCAGAACAAGTGAAGTGTTTCATATGTCGCCTGCCACATTTTATGCTACAGAGTTAAAAAAAAATTTACAGTCGTAGGTGAAGAATTGTCTCTAGCATTCGAAGAAACAAATTAGCTGGTACTTCGAGTCTGTGATTGCCTCGTGAACCTTCAACCTTCGCAGTAACAAGCTTTCAGTGCCGCGTTCCCAATGGCAGATATGCCTGTCCAAGCGTTCCAGTCCAAAATGGAAATTTTTCCAGAAGTTTGCAAGCGTGAAAACGACAGTTTCTGGAAACGTAGTTGAGTTTGCCCAGCTATTCTCCCTAGCGAAGAAGAATAGAAAAAGATTACCCTTCTCGTACAGAACATTCATATTTGCCAAAACAATTCCGATAAAATCGGCCGAAGGTGAGCGAATATTCAGTAAAGATCGTAAAGAACAGATTGATGTTCAAAATGGGAGACGAAAGACTTAACCATCTCATGCTTATGATGTCAGAAAAAGACATGCTGACCAAGATCGACCTCAAACCTTTTGTAGACAACTGGAAAGTTGAAAAGCAGATATAAAACATTTTTTGCATGAAAAGGACTATGTCAATTAAAGACGAACATAAGTTTATTAAAAAAACTTTTTTCCTTAGGGATATTGGATTGTCAACCTTTCCTTGCAATTATTTAATTGGTGCATTATTCTTTAAAACTAAACAAATATTTACAATATTTACAAATATTAAAATTGTAAAAAATAATCTCTAGTATGGAAATAACAAGCCAAACTATGGATTCTTATAGATAAAAACAAAAAGACATAGAATATTATTTTACCCATGAAAAACACTATGTCAATGAATAACGAATGCAAATAAATTTAAAAAGCTCTTTCCATAAACCAAGTTTTTCAAAGAAAAGTAAAGAGCTCCACTAAGCCTAAAATGAACAGAAATAAAGTCAAATAACTTTCCAAACGTAAAACTCCTAAAAATCACCCTTCAATAATTGAATAAAACTCAAAACGAACAAAAATTACAATAAATAAACGACTTAAACTCAAAACGAGCAAATGGGATGATGGTATTTGTTTGCAGTGAAGAATTTTCTTTTTCAAGATTTAGTCCTATAGTAGTTTTTAAACTTTGATTGATTCAAAAAGATGAGGAGAATATTTTATATATTTTTCAGAGAAAATGAAGTTTTAGGAGCTTTTTGAACCTTTGGATGCATATCGTCTGAATGTATATATGTATATATTTATTTCCCATCAAAAGAAACAGATGGAGTATAAGATAAAAAAGCAAAAAACACACTACAAAAGAATACACAAACACAAGAAAAATAAAGAGCAAATGGATATCTAACTACAAAAAAACAAAACCTATTGCCTCAAAATAATTCTCAAGGACGGCTCAGACGACGCTCGTAAAGTTCGTAGTCTTTTCCAAAGCGTATTTTCCAAAGTTTTTACCGCTCATATGAGCCTCGTACTTTACGTGCGTTTTGAGCAGCAAACTATTCAAATTTCTGAAGCATTTCATATTTCGGAGTAAAAGTCTTAAAGAAATAAAAAGCTTCGGGTGTGAATGTAGTTTAAAAAGGCTTGTTACAAAACAGCAAAAGTAGTGTTCAATTCACTTGTAAAATGTTCACCAAAATGATCGTATATAACAGTGCTGATGTCTTTGAATGTTTTCAATGCAGATCCTGTTGGCTTTTCTCGGGCTAGAGAAATCAGTATATCTTCAGTTTCCTGATTCCACATTTCCAAATCTGTTTTGCTCTGGAACTCTTTCCCTATTGGTCAACTTTATGAACTTTACGAAAAAAGTTCACTAAAGTTTAACTTTAATGCTTGCTGACGTAAAGGTTTACAGGAGGTTAACAAAGCAACTTTACGAACTTTGCGAACGATTTTACGAACGCCGTCTGAGTCATCCTTCAGCTTCTGCATATCGTTGGATTTCTTCCACAAATTTACTTTACATTTTTAAGATGATAATGGCGAAAAGTATGTCTGCAAAAAAGGATACTTTGGAATTTATCTGAATTTGTTTGCGATAAGCCGTCAAAATTCCTAAGTAATTTTGAATTTATAAGAAGTATTTATATTTTTAAGGATCTATTTGTTTTATCAAAGTTTTGGGTGAGCTATCCAATATCTTGATTTTTCATAGAATTTGCCAGGTCCAGCTTTTGTAAAATTTTAAACTCAGATTGAACCAAACTGTAATTATTCTCTAAATGTTCTATCTGTATAGGCCTATGATACGGTCAAGAATTGTACTCTGTAGATTCTCTGTTAAACCACTTTCATGTAGTAGGTCTAGTGTAATTTTGACAAGTCCTTGGGAAAAGGGCAAAGTTGGAGCCAATTTCTTAGATTTAAATATTAATATTTGTGATAATAATAAATTAAGTTTTAAAATGTATAATAAAATGGATGATTTTGATTTTGAAGTGATTAGTTTCCCATTCCCTGAAAGTAATATACACTCAAATATCACATATTCAGCATTTTTCTCACAGTTACTTCGTTATGCAAGGATTTGTAGTAATTATATTGATTTTAAAAACAGATGTAAAATCTTAAGCCAAAAATTGATATCAAGAGGTTTTTCTGCAAATAAATTAACTTGGCAATTTAAAAAATTTTGTTTTCATTATAACAAACTTTTAAATAAATATCAAAAGAATTATCTAGAAATACTTAAAGAAATTTTCAACTAATTTTGGAGGTTCAAGAAATGTTGTTGCAGTGCCATTTATTTTGAATTGTGTTTCTAATTGAGTGGATTTTTTTTAAAAATTAGCCACATGGTAAAGATGATTTTTTTTTTTTTTTCTTTCATAGGCATGTATTTTGGGGGTGATACCTGACACAGGGATGCCATGGATATTCTATGGTAGCCACAACACTGTGCTGGGTAGAGAATTTAAAGTGGCAAAACTCTATATAGGCCAGTGTATTCTCCTGATTAGCCCTTGTGTTAGGTTGTTGCCTCTGAATTATTTGTCTATATTATTTTTTCTATTGTTTGGTAAATGACAACTTATACCTATTGACCACATGACTGCCTGTCCATGGATTATTCTTTATGGTTGATTGTGTATGGCTATGCTGTTTGACCTATGTGATTGTATGGATGAGTAGGGTTAAGGCCTCATTCAAGTGCTGGTCTATATTAATCTTTAAATTAAGGAAAACAGTCTTCCTTTTCTCCTTCTGTCTCCTTTTTTTTTTTTTTTTTTTTTTTTTTTTTTTTTTTTTTTTTTTTTTTTTTTGTGTGTGCTTTTGCATTGGTGATTTCTCTTTTCATGATATATATATATATATATATATATATATATATATATATATATATATATATATATATATATATATATATATATATATATATCTATATATATATATATATATATATATATATATATATATATATATATATATATATATATATATATATATATATATATATATATATATATATATATATATATATATATATATATATATATATATATATATATATATATATAGCCTAAAAACAATATGCAATCATCAGAATCTAGCTCTATCATCCCTTCAAACTTTTAACACCACTGGCTCTGCCAGGAGTTCCTTTACAATTGGGAAGCTGCAGAGTCCTCCACAAGAGTCTAGTCTAACAGCCACCAAAGTCTACACCAAACAAATTCTTTTTTTCATGGAGCATCACAAGGATGGATAATCTTTATATTGCTCCAAGCTGCAATTTAAGGTAATTTTTAAGGTAAAAACAATATGCAATCATCAGAATCTAGCTCTATCATCCCTTCAAACTTTCAACACCACTGAAGCTTGCCCTCAACTAACTACAATATCTAGGGAAAATAGGGTTACAATGATGAAAGATCATGACCATAACAAACAAGGCTTAACCAATCAGACCTTGCCCCACTGCCTGCAAGGCTCATGGACTAATATGCTTTGCTCTTTAGGCTAGGTAATGTTACCTGTAAGCAAAATTGGACATTGTACTGCCTACCTTTTTTAAGATTTAACTAATTGCATGGATTTGTTGGTTCAAATTTTGTCACAGGCCAATGTCACAACAGCTACTATTGCAATTGTTTAGAAATAGCTTGCTAATTTAAACTTGAAAGTGAACCATATTGGACATTAGCATTAATAGAAGCATGAGTTTTTTAATTGATCTTTCAACTTCCTACTATACAGAAATTACCAGTGATGAATGGAATTAGAATTTAAAATATAATTTGATTCATATTGTACAAATCCAACATTTCCCTCATCTTCAAAACCCTGCCCACTTTATGCATTTTTAGTTTGCCCCACAGAGGAGGAGGGTCACAAAAAATGGATGCACTTCTATAATTAGCATTTCTAATTACTTTAGCATAGAAAGTATGCAGCATAGTTTCCAGTTTAGACAGCTTGTGATGAAAGTAAAGTGCTACTGCCAATTCTAACTACCTAAACATAGTGTCCTAGATTAGAGGCTATTGTCCCATTTTTTGAAGGATGCATTTTAATCAAGATCTCTGCCAAAGTTTAGTCACTCTCTGAGTACTGGGTGTCTTTTTCTTTAAATGCATAATTTACTTCTTATCTTGGCCAAAGTCATTTCTGAACCTTATTTGTGTGAGACTAGCCTCTGCTTGAGCAGGCAGTAAATTTTTCTTTGTTCATATTATTGACTTACAAATAAAGTGAACATACCACTTGATGCCTTTTAAAGCTCTTTACAAATATAGTAATTGCTTCTATTGAAAATTCAAATTTAAGCCTGTTTTGAGCTCTTGAAAATGACCAAAATATTTCTAGTTTTTTTGCATAAAAAAGGCTTAAAAGATTTGATTCAAACTTGCTGTTTTATTGTAAATTCATTTTTTATTGTTATATAAGCCATAAGCTTTTATTTTCCACAATTAAGTTGGAAAAATAAATTGTACATATTCTGCAATTTTTTTCTTCCTCAGCTCCAAATGTTCAATCAAAGGATGTATTTCCAACAAAAAATATATTACACTTTCTCAGTGCCAAAATTTGTTCAATATTATGATAGTTAATGCAGAAAAACATGAAAAACATAGTATGGTTTTAATGAAAACAGAAAAACTGGAAAAAAAATTAAATGAAACAATAATTTTAAAGTGAAAAAAAAACCTTTTTTATTGCAGTTGAAAAATCTTAGAAATTAAAACTAGTTGGATACCCCCTTCATCTGAATCCTCATCAGAATATGCTTCTTGCTTGGCTTCAACCTCCACTACTCAAGAAGGTGAGGGTTCTGACCCAGGGGGGGGGGTAAAGCTTTTTAGCTTCAATTAAAAAAGAATGTAGGCACTTTTCTGGCTCATAGGTTTCAACTAAGAGAAATCTATCAATGTACTGCCTCAAGTAGAGACTCCTTGTCCCTGACCTTTTGCAATTCTTCTTCAGAGAGCACCATAGCCTCTCAATTCATTGCGTGTGGATGGTCACATCTTCAGGGTCTACAAAGTTGTTGGAGTGATTTATCTGGTGATGAGTGACAAACTGGATTATGCTGCCTGGCAGTTGCTCATAGTTATTGAACCCAACCTTATGTATCTTTGAATGAGAGGGATTAGAGTTTCTTTATTCCTTTTGAGAATCTCACCACCATTTAAAAGAGGAATTATAAACTTCTCTTGCTCACCCTCTCAATACCCAAACCTGGCTGAGTATCCTTCCCTGATTATATATCAGTTGTACCAAACTTTCGTCTATTTCAACAACAACAGCCTCAGCTCCTATTGGTTTTTGGCATCCTACCCAATGCTCAAGCACCTAACTAGACATTGACCTCCAGTCCAGAGTTGTTTTTGTGCTAATCCCAAGTTCTAGAATTATCAAACAATGCCCCTCATGTCAGTCAAATAGAATGTGATGAACATGATGGCTTTGTTTGGTGGAAGTCTGATGCCATGTAGAAAACTTCCCTTCCTATCACTTACAGAGAAGTTGCATTGTTTCCTCTTTTGTTTTTGGGATTGCAACTGAGTTGTTAAACTTGACTCACTCACTAACAACTTAAAGAATGATCTTAACAATGTTAAAATCAACCTAAGCATACCTATAAGCAGTTTAATGCTATTCTCCTTTTAAAAAAATATACCCTCAATCAATAATTACCTTTGCATGCCAAATTTAAATACAGTTAAACTGCTTGGTGTGCAGTTGGACAATGACCTTAAACAGAAGTCCCACACTTTTCACTTATTCAAGTCTGGTAGTTTTATCCTTAAATCTTTCTCTCTTCTCAAGCAGTTCTCCAAATCTATCCAGAACCTTACAATAATTTATTGTTTTTATGTAACCCTGTCTTGAATATGCTTGCCCTATCTGGCACCCTGGGTTGACCAACACCCAATGTACTAAAATTGAAAGCATTCAAAAAAGGGCAATAAAAATTATACCGGGGACATCCTATACTACTTGATGAAGGTATGGCTAGACTTGAACTTACTACATTGGAATCATGACATCACATCCTTACCTTGAACTTTGGGTGCAAGTGCCTTAGTTCTGACCATCATTGACCTCTTCTTCACCCTTTAAAGAGAATCCCCCAATCCTTCCTATTACAAGACTTAATGTTTGTATAGCTCCAAATGCCCAACTCAACTTGTGTCCCCAAATGTTGACCATGAGGTACAAAAACTCTTTTGTTCCCCATTTGGTTTCCCATTTCAATAATTGATTTAACTTTGTAATTACACTTATCCCTTAACATTTGTTTTATCATTGTAATTGTTCTGACTTGCTTATTCTAGCTTGTGTGCTATTTTAGCCAATAAATCACATTATCATTGTTATTAAAATTGAAAAGTGTATTTATAATTTAATTGAACAGTCAGCATCAAGGAAGAAGAAAACAGCATAATACTGTAAAATTTATTTATCCAACTTAATCATTGAAAATCAGTGCTTGTGGATTATATAACAATAAAAATGGATTTATTGCAAAACAGTAAGTTTAAAAATAATGTTTTAACCTTTTTTTTTTATACAAAAAGAAAACTAGAAATATTTTGGTACTTTTCAAGACTTCAAAAAGGCTTAAATTTGAATTTATGATAGAAGTGATTATTATATTCATAAAGAGTTTAAATAAGCATCAAAATGAATATTCACTCTATTTGTAAGTCAATAATATGACATCAGACATCCTCTTGATGTTCTCATGGGCTAATGTATAGGTTATTGTTAACCTAGGGTTGGGTAAAATCCTCAGTGCACAGTCTTTGACTAATATACTTTAATTAAAATTTATCTACTAAAATGGACAAATGGTACCTGACCTTAAACATGGTGCAGATGGTTTCAATAAGAGATTAAATAAAAAAAGTTTTCTTCAACTGAAAGTAAGGAGCAACATTAAAACTTAAAACGAACAGAAATTACTCCATGTATGTAAAGGGATTTTCCTCCTCAACGCCCCATTTTTTAAGCTAAAGCTTGACTCTTTTTCTTAACTCTACTTTTTAAAACAGTAAAATCTTTAGTGTAAAGAGCTGGGCATTGAAGAGGAAAATCCCCTTACATATTTGGAGTAATTTCTGTTTGATTTAAGTTTAATTTTGCTCCTTACTTTCAGTTAAAAAAGCTTGTTTCTTTTATTTAATTTCTGAACATCTTTGAATTAATGCATGTTTTTAGTTTTGCTCTTGTATGTTTTTATTATGTATATGAGGGGGTTCACCCCCTTGTCAATGCCTTGCTCTTTACACTAAAGCTTACATTTTGTCCCAATTCCTTAAGAATGACCCCTGAATCACAAAAGCCGCAGAATAAATTCGGCAGTTTAATTCGGCAGTTTCTTTTAGCAAAAACTACAAAACTGCACATGTAGATTTTTTCATTAAAAATTGCACTTCTGAGTTTTTCTAACTTTTATAATTTAATTATTAAACTTAGGTATTCAATAAATATAATTAAATTAAGAATTTGAATAATTGAAACAGTATAGTAGTATAGGATGTCCCCAGTATAATTTTTATTGCTCTTTTTTGAATGCTTTCAATTTTAGAACATTGGGCATTGGTCAACCCAACAGCAAAAGGAAGAAACTGATATATGAGTCTATTTAGGAAATCTTTAAATGATTATAAAAACTGAGTTGAATTTACACAATTTTTTAAGTTATGTTGCCAAACTAAAACAAAGCACTGAGGGACTGTAGGATTTTTTTTTTTCTGATCAGTGCAAATATGGTTTTATGGCAAACATTCATCTTGATGCTTTTTTAAGCTCTTTATGAATATAATAATCACTTCTATCACAAATTCAAATTTAAGCCTTTTTGAAGTCTTGAAAATGACCAAAATATTTCTTTTTTTTTTGGTATAAAAAAAGCTTAATACATTGTTTTCAAACTTACTGTTTTACAATAAATCCATTGTTTATTGTTATATAATCTACAAGTACTGATTTTCAATGATTGAGTTGGATAAATAAATTTTACAGTATTATGCTGTTTTCTTCTTCCTTGATGCTGACAGTTCAATTAAATTGTAAATACACTTTTTTAATATTTTTATACAATTTTAATAATAATAATAATGTTATTTATTGGCTAAAATAGCACACAAGCTAGAATAAGCAAGTCAGAACAATTACAATGATAAAACAAATTTTAAGGGATAAACATAATTACAAAGTTAAATCGATTATCAAAATAGGGAACAAAAGAGTTGTTGTACCTCATGGTCAACAATTGGGGACACAAGTCGAGTTGGGTATTTGGAGCTCTACAAACATTAAGTCTTGTATTAGGAAGGATTGGGGGATTTTCTTTAAAGGGGGAAGAAGAGGTCAATGATTGTCCGAACTAAGGCACTTGCACCCAAAGTTCATGGTAAGGATGTGATGTCATGATACCATTGTAGTAAGTTCAAGTCTAGCCAAACATTCATCAAGTAGTATAAGATGTCCCCAGTATAATTTTTATTGCTCTTTTTTGAATGCTTTCAATTTTAGAACGTTGGGCGTTGGTCAACCCAACAGCAAAAGGAAGAAACTGATATATGAGTCTATTTAGGAAATCTTTAAATGATTATCAAAACTGAGTTGAATTTACACAATTTCTAAGTTATGTCGCCAAACTAAAACAAAGCACTGAGGGACTGTAGGATTTTTTTTTTTTTTTTTGTGGTCAGTGCAAATATGATTTTTGCTTATGAAAATATTACCCTTATTCAGACAAAATGTGTGTTCTTCCTGATCATCAAATTTAAGATGGAAAGGTTATTAAGATGTTAATCATTGCTGCATAAATGTATGTTCATATTCACTTATCAAAAATTGTTGTTCTTTCCTGGGGAAGCATGGGTTGCTAATGAGAAACTTGTTGATTTTTAAAAATGCAACTTAATTTTATTTAAAACTTTTGATCTGAAAAAATTCAAAAAGTGTTGTTTATTTTTAAAGTCAGGAAGGGTGTGCAAAAGGACAGGATGGTTGGCCCCCAACCCCCCATTGCACTTCCTGCCTGAAGGGCCAAGAAACGGAGATCAGTACCACCTGTAGGGATTGTAAAGTATAATGCCGTATCCTTATTATTATTATTATTACATATATATATTTTTAAGTGTCCTTTTCAGACTCCACAGTGTCTCAGTTTCGCTCAAGATAAAAAAGTACCAAAAAGCACTAAAAAGTGTCCTGTATGTTGCAGAATGACATATTATGTATTTATTGTAAAGCTTAACCAACAGCTATAATCTTTTCTTTTAGTTCATAAATCTCTAGACAGTGTTTCAAAAACTTAATTATGCTGATACCCAGTTAAAGAAAAGATTCCAAAACTGTCAGTAGCAGAATTTGACAGAATTCCAAAAGCTGCCAATTCTGCCAACAAATTTCAAAATTTCCTGAAGAATCTCCCACAAGATGCTACCACACTTTTTCCATGGTGGCTGCTACCTCCTTCAAGGTAATAAACAATGTCTTTGGGGATGACTTGGGAAAGTTATAGAGATAAGCCTTTGTGTCTCTATACACAAAGATAAGCCTTTGTGTCAAACTATAAATCAATAAAACTATGGTTTTAAATTAGCCTATATAAAAATAGTTTCTTAGACCCAACTGCCTTTTCATTTGTGCTTAAAATTAATTGAACATAAATAATAATAAAAAAAAAGAAAGAAATAAGATGGAAATTTCTGTCTAATTCAAATTTTATCATTTTTATGAGTATGATCTGAGGTAACAATAATAATATAGTCAAAATAATAATATGAGGTACTATAATTGAATAATAATATAATTGATTGAATAATATCGTTCAAATATTTTTATATTTTGTAATTATACTATTGAAATTAATTAATTTAATTAATATAATCAAGAATTCATAATTTTTGATAAATGGTGCTAAATATTTGTATTAGAATTTTATAGTGAAGTGGATTTTAAGACAAATTCTGATTCAATACAAAAATTAAATATGAGATGAGGTTTAAATAAGGCTTCAAACTTTGTTGTTTGGAGGGGGTTGGAATATTCTTACTCTAGTCATCTTGGCAACTTTATAAAAAGTAGCATTTTTTATGTGTGTCACCTGGCAAGATTTTCTCACACTAAAAATATAATTTCCAGTTTATAATTCTGATCATAACCCTTTGGTAGCCCAGCAGATTGATGCCCTGTTTGGCAAATTATAATTGCAAAATGCATCAGTTTTCAATTTTTTTTACTTTTTTCTGTATAAGTTGTTTATATTCAGAACAATAAAACACTAGTTCACAATGAAAACAGGTATGTACTGGCAGGGCTGCACAAATAGGAACAGGCACAGGGACTCTTATCCCCAAAATATGAAATTCTTCTGAATTTCTGGTAATCCTTTATTCAAATTTTGACCAGATGCATTTGGGCAAAAAAGGGCCTTGGGTTGGGGGGGGGGGGCTAATTGCCCTCCAGTAACTTTTGACTTGGAAAAGGGTGTTAAAAATTCCGATTTACAGTTGAATGAGCCCCCTCCAAAGCTTATACTACCATCCCTTCTATAAAAATCCTTGTATGCCCTGGGCTCATGGGGGCAGTATTATCCCTGGAGTTTTTGTAATATGATCTTTAATCTTTTTTTTTTAATATAACTGCTGAGACTGTTTCAAATAAGCTATCTATCTCAAAATTTTGATTGGATACATTTTGGAGTAAGAGGGGGGGGGGGGTAGATTTTCTCTTGATTACGTTTGACTCATAAGTAACTAGAACTTTAAATTTTCAATCAAATGAGCCATCTGTGAAGTTCATATGGCCACCCATTACATATAAACCTAATATAACCAGGTCGTATAGACATATAAACCAAGACGTAGCTTAAATCTCTTGCCCTCAACTCTAGGGTGTAGTATTGACCCCAACATTTTGCTGTCTTATGGTGAACTACAACACCTGTCCTCAAACAACTCCCCCCTTCGAAGTCGTCTGATCTATATTTTATAGTCATTTTGTTCAGCATAGTTAAAACGTCTAATAACTATTCATTTGGTGATATAACAAACACCCACAGTTTTTGGAGAAGGCTGTAAGTTACAAAATTCTCTTCCTATACCTCTTAAACTACCAAGGATATTAAAATAACTGCACTGTTATCCCCTGGACTGATTCTCCGATTTTCTGATCTGGACCGATTTTCAATCAGATCCATAGTCAAACTGCAAGTTTTCAATAGCTTATAATGATAACCAGCCCCTTGGGAAAACTTGCTAATGTACCTTTTGTCGTTCAGACTTTCAGCCAACAGGACTGTAGAACAACTATTATGGTTAGGATGGGGATTGTATAGTGTGTGGTTTGTATAATATGTTTGGAAACTACTATTGAATCTGTCTTTTTGGGGAAACCGATTCTCCCCCCATCCATGGAATGGGGGGATCTAACATGGAAGAAATTCTCCATATGAGAGTTTTACATGGGAACAACTTTCAACTTTGTAAAAATATTTAAACCCAGATATCACTTAAAAATTTTTAGAGGGCTACCTCATTGTCAGATAATGGCAACATTCTTAAAAAGGGATAGAAGGGAGGATTGGCCTCTCACGATCCTAAATGTGGGTGCCCATGTTTGAGTTAGCTAATAGTGAAATAATTTTTTTTTCAAGACCTATTTATATATTTAGGTAGTTTTAGCTAGCTCCCAGGTCTCCCTCTCTAACTTTGAAGTGAGTATTATCTGCTCAACCGACAGAGGTGTCATGAAGAGGCTATCTTCACTCATTGTCGCCTGGTTTTGCTAAAATTATCTTTTTTCTGTGCCAAAAACGAATTGGGGAAGATGTTCTTTTTCTCTATATATCCAAAATTTACAACAAAGATAACATCTTCAAGAATGACAAACATAGTATAAAAAAACACTACCAAGAATCTAAAAACTAGCTTAAGCAATAATCAATTTTGATATCCATAAAAACTCAAAATTTTCAAACTAATATAAAAAATATTAAACAAATAATTTAGTATCTGTCGGATCGAAAAATTATAACTTGTTCTAATGAATAAATGCACATTTGTCGTTATAACATTCTCTTCCATACTTACAGCGTTTATTTATCAAATTTGCCCTTGGTGTTTTTTCTGGTCCCCGAACTTGTTTGTTTCTATTGAACTTTATCTGAGGTTGAGAACCTGGACCACCAGTCTTCCCAGCATGTATTGCTCTATTTGGTTTGTAATTTCTCCTAAAATTGCTGGGATTGAATTTTTCATCCTCAGCCAATTTTGATGACTTCTTGTAAAACTCTTTGCCAGGCTTTTCTCTAATACTGACAGGAGGTTCAAGTCTTTCATAAATACTAATTTGTCCTGTAATTTGGCCATGCTTTTCTTGAATTCTTACATGAGGTCCAAGTCTGTCATAGATACTATTTTTTTTTGCAATTTGCTTGGCAATTTGTCCATTCTTATCTCGAAGTCTTTCAAGCCTTTGTCTAAGGCTTTCGTACAAGCTCAGTTCTTTCGGTTTGGCAATTTGGCCATCAGTCAATAATTCTCCTGTTGATAAATCTGCCTCTGATTTGCCTTGTTCTTGCTGATTCGGCGTTTCTTGGGTAGTAGCAACCTCAGCAGTATTCTTTGGTGTAAAACCTGTGCCATTTACCAAAGAATACACTGTCCCTGCAAAAAGTTCACTTTTCATTCTCAATCTAAACATCTGTTTCTCTCGTCCTTCGTCATTGTGGCTTCTAAATGTGTGGTCACCATTATAAATTTTGAAGGCTCTTTGCTTGAATATTTCATTTCGCATTTCCAGCATAAATTCTTCAAATGTAATATTTCCCATATTCTGATCCTTTTCTATAAAGTACTCTTCCTATGCTTTCTAAAAGGATGAATTCTTACAAGTTTTTACGTGTGTATAGCTCTAAAGTTATTTAATAACTGACACAAATTACAAATGAATTTCATTACAAGTTCTCGTGGCACCGCCTACTTTTGAAAATTTTTCCAATTACTACGCAATAACTGGAAATTCCCCAGCCATAGTTGCTGGCTGTACAATCGAATGGCTGTACAACCGAATCTTATTACGTCAGCAAATTCCTGCAGAATGTTTCGCCTGATTTATAATTGTCATTTTTCAAAGGTTTTGCGTAAGAAAATTTTTATTCAAGGGGCTATAAGTTTTCAATTTAATATCGTCTTATGTGTTTTACAAATAATATTTAATTTTAATCAATGTATACATTTATGGGCTTTTAAGCTTGTAGACTTCAATTTTAATATAACCGTACAATATAAAAATGAACTAAGTACATTTTTTACAAAAATTGTTTTATCATCATTGAAGTTAGTTTTTCAGGATTTCTTAGGTTATTGATTATAAATGTGATATTCAATTTTGGAATGTAAAAGTCAAAATATGCCACTGTTTGTTTGATGACTGCCCCCCCCCGCCATTTTCTACTATTTTATTAATCTTAATAGTTACTATTGATAAAATATTAACACCTCTGTTGTTAATATACAAAAATTACGCCTAACTAAAAACACATTCGATAGAAATTTGCAATTAAATCTTTGTTTTCAGTCTCTTAATGTTTTCTTTTTTTCTTCTTTTTGTTTGTGCTTAAGGCTTCTTTTCTTTTTCTTTGTACTTTCAGCTTCAGACTTCGGCTATTTTGATTCTCTGTTTTTATGTTCAGTCACTTTTTAGTTTGATTTTATGCATATGTTTTCTCTGATCTCCATGGCTTTCATTTTAAGCTTTTCTGTTTTAAAAGCTTATATAGTATCGTTTCTTTTGGTACTTTTAAACCAAACCTGTTGTAGCAAAGATGGTATAGCAAAGACCTTTGCTGAGGTGTCTGCGCTTGCTTCGCTGGTTAGAAGTTTATCTTTCATTATTGTTGGGACTGTTTATTACAAGTATGTTGTAATATTTTTGAAAATTTTTTGAAATAGCCTCAACAACAAAAAAAAATCACTAAATCAGAACATAAATGACCTGATTATTGAAGAAAATTACTAATTCCACCAATAAATCACGAAAATCTAGTGTTTTCTTTTTTCACCGGGTGGCAATTCTGTATGATTGGATAGTAACAATACAAATCTTACCTAAATCAGGAAACTATTTAAGATTTCTTTAGTAAATTCGGGTGCTTTCTATATTACTCACATTGTTTTGGGGTTCTGACCTCCTCCTACCTCCTTATGAAAGAAAGAGTTCGTCTATTTAGCTAGGAACGAAAAAAATTAGGCCATGGGTAAATGTTGAAAAAGACTTCATCTTGATGCCTATGCTTCGACAATTGAAGTTATGTGAGGGAATTTCCAACCGTGCATAAGATAAATTCATTGGTACAGGCGAATATTGGATAATGCAGGAACATCGTAAAAACACACATATTTTAGAAACTTCACAGATTTCAAAAAGTCATTTTTTTTTGTAGCCTATTTACGATTACCATAAGGCGGCTGTAATGTTATTAAGAATATTTTAAACCTTATTTATTATTTGAATTTCTTGTTAATACTCTTTTTTTTAGTGAGTTGATGATTGGACAAGTTCCAGATTTCGTGGTAGAAGAGGCCGTGGGGGAAGGGTTCGTGGTGGTAGAAAAGGGCCATTGGATGATTCGTAATCAGCTAGTGAGACGACCGAGCCAGAGCGTGGTCGAGTAACCTATATTCCAGATGAGGAGGAAGAAACCGATGAGCTCGTTTTTCACCGACGAACTACTGCCGGAATAAATTTTAGCAGATTTTCAAATGTAGCAGCCAAGGTTAGTCTTTTTGGGACCTGTACTTCGCTTCGCTCAGTGAAAATAAAGACTTTATTCTCTTTCTCAAAATAAATTCAATTTTATACTATTTTACGGTGTAGAAAATTAGTAAAACATTTGACGTTTGGATTTTTTATGCGTCATTTATATGAAAATTGTTCTCTAAAATTAATCAAGGTCCTAAGGGAACATCCCCAAAGTTATGACCTATTTGCATCGTTTCTTTATTATTACTGTATTTTTTCTGCTCCTAAGCATTTAATGCGAAGCAAATAAGAATCCGAGACTTGAATTATCTAAAGGCCTTTTATTTCCTCTTTTCATGAGTTGGAGCTTAGGGGCGTAATTTTCTATGTGGCAGGAGGTAACTGCCCCTCCAAGTACTAAATAGTACATTTCTGGTACCAAACGGCTTATTTTTTAGTTTTTACTGTCACTATCACTTGAGTTAGGAAAATTGGCTCCAGCTTTGACCCCCCCCCCCGAGGATTTTGACGAAATAACGCCCCTGTTCCAGCTGTTTGTTATATAATTATATGCCCAGTTGTGCACAGGTCCAAACTGTTAAGAGGAAGGAATTTTTCATATAGGCTGTTACCTAAATTGAAAACCTACATTCTTTTCGTGTCATCACATGTTGCTTCTAGGATTATTCACCCTTCACGACCTCGTCTCCAAAAAAAGCTCTGGTTTGTAAGTTTATATTAAAAACTGTTAAAAAAGGAGCATCTTGACGATTTTAATGGTCTTAGTTTTACTTTGGATGAACAAATTGTTACAAAAATGTAAATTTTTAACTTTTAAGTACTTATATAAGTAATTATTTCGAATTTAAGTACTAAGTTTCTCATGTGACTTATATTACTAATTTAGCTGTTAATTATTGTGACTTTTTTCCATTGCTTTTTTGTAAGTATAAGTAAGACCCCTCCTCCCCTAATACTAGTGACTTCATTCTCTTTTATTTCAAAGTAAACGTTCTTATGATACTCATGACAAAATTCTAACTGAGTAACTCTAGATGTCTAGAATATTGTCTAGTCTAGAATATTGTTATATTCTAAGTTAAATTATCAATCCTCCTTGTATTGGATTTTATAGGCAACAGGCGAAGACCTTCCTAGTGGAATTGATTCTTTTGAGCTGCCAGATGGTGTTCAATAATATTAGCTAATATAAAGAAATCTGGATATACCCGACCTACACCTGTTCAGAAGTGGGCAATTCCAGTCATTTTGAAGAAAAGGGACTTAATGGGATGCGAACCGACTGGCTCTGGAAAAACCACAAGTTCATGAAACTATGTAATCAGTTAAATATGAAAGGGAATTGAATAACTGCGAAATCACGGTAATTTTATAAAATGTTAATTAATTTCTAATAATAATTATATAAAAATTGGAAAGACTAATAAGAAAGGGTACTATGTGGCTTTTCCCCAGGCCAGCTCCTGAAAAACCTGAAAAGAACTGGTTGCTGAAAAACTGTTTCTTCGATAAATGTAAATGAATAATTACACTGATAATGATAAATATTTAGACTAATAATTATTAATATTAATCGCATACAATAATTAAACGAAAAGGTAAAAATCAAAAAGGAAAACTTCATGGCTTGTGCCCAGGCTAAATCCAGAAAAAACTAGGTTGATAAACAAAGCTATTATGCAAGTTAATTTGAAAAGGAATTAGAATAACTTTATAATTATATAGAATTTTAATTATAAATGATAGTGCTTAAATAGAAGAGCGAATAACCAATAAGAAAGGGAACTTAATCGCTTATACTCATATTGACTCGAGAAACAATACAAGCAGATTAAATTATTTAAGAAATTTAATAGAATAGGGATTACAGTAGATATAAAATTATAAGATGCGATCTGGAAGTCTCGAGTCTTCGACACAATGATAAATAATTTATTGCGGAATATCAAAATAAATAATCGCAATATATAAAACTTTAAATTAAAATAAGTGGTGAAATATTATCGGAATGATTTCCTGTATCGCGGTGTTACTCCGGGGTTTATGTCTGAAGAC
>NC_088875.1:21068949-21101615 GCF_032884065.1 Artemia franciscana
ACAATCTGTATTCAGATCTATACCTCATGATTCTAATGATTGCCCTTGAGCTTTGTTGATGGTGATTGCTAATCGACCATTCCCTGTCCCGGTGTCCCGGTCGTCATTTACATCCCCCTGTTTCCCCCGGTGTCCCCGTTGTAGTTGTGTCCCTGTGTCCCGGTCGTCATTTATATTCCCTGTGTCCCGGGTCCCGGTCGTCATTTGTATCCCGGTGTCCCGGTCTGTATATACATTCGTTTTTTAGTTTTGTTTTTCTCCTTTATTTTTTTCCTTTTTTTTTCTTTTTTAGCTTATTTAGATTTTTAGATTTTTTAGTTTTTTTATTAGTTTTTAGTTTTTTTTTCTTTTTAGTTTTTTTGTCCCGGTCGTCATTTATATCCCCCTGTTTCCCCCCGGTGTCCCCGTTGTAGTTGTGTCCCTGTGTCCCGGTCGTCATTTATATTCCCTGTGTCCCGGTCGTCATTTGTATCCCGGTGTACCGGAGTTGTGTCCCCTGTGTCCCGGTCGTCATTTATATTCCCTGTGTCCCGGGTCCCGGTCGTCATTTGTATCCCGGTGTCCCGGTCTGTATATACATTCGTTTTTTAGTTTTGTTTTTCTCCTTTATTTTTTTCCTTTTTTTTTCTTTTTTAGCTTATTTAGATTTTTAGATTTTTTAGTTTTTTTATTAGTTTTTAGTTTTTTTTTCTTTTTAGTTTTTTTGTCCCGGTCGTCATTTATATCCCCCTGTTTCCCCCGGGTCGTCATTTATACTCCCTGTGTCCCGGTGCTTTGTTGATTGCTAATCGAACATTCCTTTTGTCCTGGTCGCTTTCTCTTTGAGTGTCGTCATTTATTTTTTTCTTTTTTAGTTCTTTTAGTTTTTACCTTTTTTAGTTTTTTTTAGTTTTTAGTTTTTTTAGTTTTTTACCTTTTTTTAGTTTTTTTTATTTTTTTTAGTTTTTTTAGCTTTTTTATTTTTTTTATTAGTTTTTAGTTTTTTTGTAGTTTTTGCCTTTTTTTAGTTTTTTTAGTTTTTTAGCTTTTTTATTAGTTTTTAGTTTTTTTTGTAGTTTTTGCCTTTTTTTAGTTTTTTTAGTTTTTTAGCTTTTTTATTTTTTTTATTAGTTTTTAGTTTTTTTTGTAGTTTTTGCCTTTTTTTTCTCTTTGAGTGTCGTCATTTATTAGTTTTTTCCTTTTTTTTTTTTAGTTTTTTATTGGTTTTTACCTTTATTTAGCTTATTTTTCAGTTTTTTCCTTTTTTTAGTTTTTTTTATTTTTTATTTTTTTAGTTTTTTACCTTTTTTTAGTTTTTTTAGTTTTTTAGCTTTTTTACTTTTTTTATTAGTTTTTAGTTTTTTTTGTAGTTTTTGCCTTTTTTTAGTTTTTTCAGTTTTTTTTTTAGTTTTTTATTGGTTTTTACCTTTATAGTTTTTTTAGTTTTTTAGCTTTTTTATTTTTTTATTAGTTTTTAGTTTTTTTTTTAGTTTTGCCTTTTTTTAGTTTTTTCAGTTTTGACGTCACCTGATCCAGTTTTTTTCAGGTGACGTCACCTGACACATCCATCCATCCATCCACAGACAACTTATTTTTATATATATAGAAGATATTTTTTTATTAGTTTTTAGTTTTTTTTTGTAGTTTTTGCCTTTTTTTTCTCTTTGAGTGTCGTCATTTATTAGTTTTTTCCTTTTTTTTTTAGTTTTTTATTGGTTTTTACCTTTATTTTAGCTTATTTTTCAGTTTTTTCCTTTTTTTTAGTTTTTTTATTTTTTATTTTTTTTAGTTTTTTACCTTTTTTTAGTTTTTTTAGTTTTTTAGCTTTTTTACTTTTTTTATTAGTTTTTAGTTTTTTTTGTAGTTTTTGCCTTTTTTTAGTTTTTTCAGTTTTTTTTTTAGTTTTTTATTGGTTTTTACCTTTATAGTTTTTTTAGTTTTTTAGCTTTTTTATTTTTTTTATTAGTTTTTAGTTTTTTTTGTAGTTTTTGCCTTTTTTTTCTCTTTGAGTGTCGTCATTTATTAGTTTTTCCTTTTTTTTTTAGTTTTTTATTGGTTTTTACCTTTATTTTAGCTTATTTTTCAGTTTTTTCCTTTTTTTTAGTTTTTTTTATTTTTTATTTTTTTTAGTTTTTTACCTTTTTTTAGTTTTTTTAGTTTTTTAGCTTTTTTACTTTTTTTATTAGTTTTTAGTTTTTTTTGTAGTTTTTGCCTTTTTTTAGTTTTTTCAGTTTTTTTTTTTAGTTTTTTATTGGTTTTTACCTTTATAGTTTTTTTAGTTTTTTAGCTTTTTTATTTTTTTTATTAGTTTTTAGTTTTTTTTGTAGTTTTTGCCTTTTTTTAGTTTTTTCAGTTTTGACGTCACCTGATCCAGTTTTTTTTCAGGTGACGTCACCTGACACATCCATCCATCCATCCACAGACAACTTATTTTTATATATATAGATATTTTTTTATTAGTTTTTAGTTTTTTTTGTAGTTTTTGCCTTTTTTTTCTCTTTGAGTGTCGTCATTTATTAGTTTTTTCCTTTTTTTTTTAGTTTTTTATTGGTTTTTACCTTTATTTTAGCTTATTTTTCAGTTTTTTCCTTTTTTTTAGTTTTTTTTATTTTTTATTTTTTTTAGTTTTTTATCTTTTTTTAGTTTTTTTAGTTTTTTAGCTTTTTTACTTTTTTTATTAGTTTTTAGTTTTTTTTGTAGTTTTTGCCTTTTTTTAGTTTTTTCAGTTTTTTTTTTAGTTTTTTATTGGTTTTTACCTTTATAGTTTTTTTAGTTTTTTAGCTTTTTTATTTTTTTTATTAGTTTTTAGTTTTTTTTTGTAGTTTTTGCCTTTTTTTAGTTTTTTCAGTTTTGACGTCACCTGATCCAGTTTTTTCAGGTGACGTCACCTGACACATCATCCATCCATCCACAGACAACTTATTTTTATATATATAGAAGATATAAAAATAAGTTGTCTGTCTGTGGATGGATCAGGTGACGTCACCTGAAAAAACTGGATCAGGTGACGTCAAAACTGAAAAAACTAAAAAAGGCAAAAACTACAAAAAAAACTAAAAACTAATAAAAAAAATAAAAAAGCTAAAAAACTAAAAAACTAAAAAAAGGCAAAAACTACAAAAAAAAACTAAAAACTAATAAAAAAGCTAAAAAACTAAAAAAACTAAAAAAAGGCAAAAACTACAAAAAAAACTAAAAACTAATAAAAAAAATAAAAAAGCTAAAAAACTAAAAAAACTAAAAAAACTAAAAAAAAGGTAAAAAACGAAAAAAACTAAAAACTAAAAAAAACTAAAAAAAAAGGAAAAAACTGAAAAATAAGCTAAAATAAAGGTAAAAACCAATAAAAAACTAAAAAAAAAACTGAAAAAAACTAAAAAAAGGCAAAAACTACAAAAAAAACTAAAAACTAATAAAAAAAGTAAAAAAGCTAAAAAACTAAAAAAACTAAAAAAACTAAAAAAAGGTAAAAAACTAAAAAAAAAATAAAAAATAAAAAAAAAACTAAAAAAAAGGAAAAAACTGAAAAATAAGCTAAAATAAAGGTAAAAACCAATAAAAAACTAAAAAGAAAAAAAGGAAAAAACTAAAAAAAAATTTCATCTAAAAAACTAAAAAACTAAAAAAGGTAAAAACTAAAAGAACTAAAAAAGAAAAAAATAAATGACGAAACTCAAAGAGAAAGCGACCAGGACAAAAGGAATGTTCGATTAGCAATCAACAAAGCACCGGGACACAGGGAGTATAAATGACGACCAGGACATAAGTAAAAAAAAAAATTAACAAAACTAAAATCTAAATAAACTAAAAAAGAAAAAAAAAAGGAAAAAAATAAAGGAGAAAAACAAAACTAAAAAACGAATGTATATACAGACCGGTACACCGGGATACAAATGACGACCGGGACACAGGGAATATAAATGACGACCGGGACACAGGGACACAACTACAACGGGGACACCGGGGGAAACAGGGGGATGTAAATGACGACCGGGACACCGGGACAGGGAATGGTCGATTAGCAATCACCATCAACAAAGCTCAAGGGCAATCATTAGAATCATGAGGTACAGAACTGAATACAGATTGTTTTCCCATGGACCATTATATGTTGCATGTTCAAGAGTCGGTAAACCTGACAATCTATTTATATGCAAAGACAATGGGACAGCAAAGAATGTTGTATATTCGCAAGTTTTACGTAGTTAAAACCATATATATATATATATATATATATATATATATATATATATATATCTATATCTATATATATAAAAATAAGTTGTCTGTCCGTTACGCCAGATTATATCTTCTATCTATATATATAAAAATAAGTTGTCTGTGTGTGGATCTGTGGATCAGGTGACATCACCTGAAAAAACTGGATCAGGTGACGTCAAAACTGAAAAAACTAAAAAAAGGCAAAAACTACAAAAAAAACTAAAAACTAATAAAAAAAATAAAAAGCTAAAAAACTAAAAAAACTAAAAAAAGGCAAAAACTACAAAAAACTAAAAACTAATAAAAAAGCTAAAAAACTAAAAAAACTAAAAAAAGGCAAAAACTACAAAAAAAACTAAAAACTAATAAAAAAAATAAAAAAGCTAAAAAACTAAAAAAACTAAAAAAACTAAAAAAAGGTAAAAAACTAAAAAAACTAACTACAAAAAAAACTAAAAACTAATAAAAAAAATAAAAAAGCTAAAAAACTAAAAAAACTAAAAAAAGGCAAAAACTACAAAAAAAAACTAAAAACTAATAAAAAAGCTAAAAAACTAAAAAAAATAAAAAAAGGCAAAAACTACAAAAAAACTAAAAACTAATAAAAAAAATAAAAAAGCTAAAAAACTAAAAAAGGTAAAAAACTAAAAAAACTAAAAACTAAAAAAAACTAAAAAAAAGGAAAAAACTGAAAAATAAGCTAAAATAAAGGTAAAAACCAATAAAAAACTAAAAAAAAACTGAAAAAACTAAAAAAAGGCAAAAACTACAAAAAAAACTAAAAACTAATAAAAAAAAGTAAAAAAGCTAAAAAACTAAAAAAACTAAAAAAACTAAAAAAAGGTAAAAAACTAAAAAAAATAAAAAATAAAAAAAAAACTAAAAAAAAGGAAAAAACTGAAAAATAAGCTAAAATAAAGGTAAAAACCAATAAAAAACTAAAAAGAAAAAAAGGAAAAAACTAAAAAAAATTTTCATCGAAAAAACTAAAAAAAACTAAAAAAGGTAAAAACTAAAAGAACTAAAAAAGAAAAAAATAAATGACGACACTCAAAGAGAAAGCGACCAGGACAAAAGGAATGTTCGATTAGCAATCAACAAAGCACCGGGGCACAGGGAGTATAAATGACGACCAGGACATAAGTAAAAAAAAAAAACTAACAAAACTAAAAAGAAGGTAAAAACTACAAAAAACTAAAAAGAAAAAAAAACTAAAAACTAATAAAAAACTAAAAAATCTAAAAATCTAAATAAACTAAAAAAGAAAAAAAGGAAAAAAACAAAGGAGAAAAACAAAACTAAAAAACGAATGTATATACAGACCGGGACACCGGGATACAAATGACGACCGGGACACAGGGAATATAAATGACGACCGGGACACAGGGACACAACTACAATGGGGACACCGGGGAAACAGGGGGATATAAATGACGACCGGGACAGGGAATGGTCGATTAGCAATCACCATCAACAAAGCTCAAGGGCAATCATTAGAATCATGAGGTATAGATCTGAATACAGATTGTTTTCCCATGGACCATTATATGTTGCATGTTCAAGAGTCGGTAAACCTGACAATCTATTTGGATCAGGTGACGTCACCTGAAAAAACTGGATCAGGTGACGTCAAAACTGAAAAAACTAAAAAAGGCAAAAACTACAAAAAAAACTAAAAACTAATAAAAAAAATAAAAAAGCTAAAAAACTAAAAAAACTAAAAAAAGGCAAAAACTACAAAAAAAACTAAAAACTAATAAAAAAGCTAAAAAACTAAAAAAACTAAAAAAAGGCAAAAACTACAAAAAAAACTAAAAACTAATAAAAAAAAATAAAAAAGCTAAAAAACTAAAAAAACTAAAAAAACTAAAAAAGGTAAAAAACTAAAAAAACTAACTACAAAAAAAACTAAAAACTAATAAAAAAAATAAAAAAGCTAAGAAACTAAAAAAACTAAAAAAAGGCAAAAACTACAAAAAAAACTAAAAACTAATAAAAAAGCTAAAAAACTAAAAAAACTAAAAAAAGGCAAAAACTACAACAAAAACTAAAAACTAATAAAAAAAATAAAAAAGCTAAAAAACTAAAACAACTAAAAAAACTAAAAAAAGGTAAAAAACTAAAAAAACTAAAAACTAAAAAAAACTAAAAAAAAGGAAAAAAACTGAAAAATAAGCTAAAATAAAGGTAAAAACCAATAAAAAACTAAAAAAAAACTGAAAAAACTAAAAAAAAGGCAAAAACTACAAAAAAAACTAAAAACTAATAAAAAAAGTAAAAAAGCTAAAAAACTAAAAAAACTAAAAAAACTAAAAAAACTAAAAAAAGGTAAAAAACTAAAAAAAATAAAAAATAAAAAAAACTAAAAAAAGGAAAAAACTGAAAAATAAGCTAAAATAAAGGTAAAAACCAATAAAAAACTAAAAAGAAAAAAAGGAAAAAACTAAAAAAAATTTTCATCTAAAAAACTAAAAAAGGTAAAAACTAAAAGAACTAAAAAAGAAAAAAATAAATGACGACACTCAAAGAGAAAGCGACCAGGACAAAAGGAATGTTCGATTAGCAATCAACAAAGCACCGGGACACAGGGAGTATAAATGACGACCAGGACATAAGTTAAAAAAAAAACTAACAAAACTAAAAAGAAGGTAAAAACTACAAAAAAACTAAAAAGAAAAAAAAACTAAAAACTAATAAAAAAACTAAAAAATCTAAAAATCTAAATAAACTAAAAAAGAAAAAAAAGGAAAAAAATAAAGGAGAAAAACAAAACTAAAAAACGAATGTATATACAGACCGGGACACCGGGATACAAATGACGACCGGGACACAGGGAATATAAATGACGACCGGGACACAGGGACACAACTACAACGGGGACACCGGGGGAAACAGGGGGATATAAATGACGACCGGGACACCGGGACAGGGAATGGTCGATTAGCAATCACCATCAACAAAGCTCAAGGGCAATCATTAGAATCATGAGGTATAGATCTGAATACAGATTGTTTTCCCATGGACCATTATATGTTGCATGTTCAAGAGTCGGTAAACCTGACAATCTATTTATATGCAAAGACAATGGGACAGCAAAGAATGTTGTATATTCGCAAGTTTTACGTAGTTAAAACCATATATATATATATATATATATATATATATATATATATATATATATATATATATATATATATATATATATATATATATATATATATATATATATATATATTTATATATATATATATATACATATATATATCTATATTCACAGGTGGGACATAGGGACACAACTACAATGGCGCGTAACTATTATGGCGCGTAACGACTTACGCGCGCGGGGGGGCTTGGGGGGGGCGCGAAGCGCCCCCACCAACTAGGTGTTGGGGTGGCGCGAAGCGCCACCCCAACAGCTAGTATATATATATATCTATCTATATTCACAGGTGGGACATAGGGACACAACTACAATGGCGCGTAACTATTATGGCGCGTAACGACTTACGCGCGCGGGGGGGCTTGGGGGGGGCGCGAAGCGCCCCCACCAACTAGGTGTTGGGGTGGCGCGAAGCGCCACCCCAACAGCTAGTATAGATATATATTTAACTACGTAAAACTTGCGAATATACAACATTCTTCGCTGTCCTATTGTCTGTCCATATAAATAGATTGTCAGGTTTACCAACTCTTGAACATGCAACATAATAATTGTCCATGGGAAACAATTCGTATTCATATCTATACCGCATTTTTCTAACGATTGCCCTTGAGCTTTGTTGATGGTGATTGCTAATCGAACATTCCCTGTGTCCCCGTCGTCATCTATATATCCCCCTGTGCCCCCGGCGTCCCCGTTGGAGTTGTATCCCTGTGTCCAGGTCGTCATTTATATTCCCTGTGTCCCGGTCGTCATTTGTGTCCCGGTATCCCAGTCTGTAATTTCTCTTAGAGTGTCCTGGTCGTCATTTATATAGATATATAGATACAGTTTCATTTCAGTTTTTTTTCTTTTTTAGTTTTTTCTTTTCTTATTTTTTTCTTTTTTAGTTTTTCTTTTTTAAGTTTCTTCTTTTTATTGATAATAAACCTCAAAATTTTGGGTATCTGTTTTAAGGTTTTCGAATTACCTTAAACTTTTGTCAAAATATATTGAAACATTTGTGGAATTCCCAGTTTTTTTAGTTTTTTCTTTTTTTTTAGCTGTTTAGGTTTTTTTTAGTTTTTTTTTCTTTTTAGTTTTTTACCTTTTTATTTTTTTTACATTTTTCCTTTTTAAGTTTTTTTCTTTTTTTAATTTTTTATTTAGTTTTTTTTTAGTTTTTTCTTTTTAGTTTTGTTTTTAGTTTTTTACCATTTTTGTTTTTTCGAATTACTTTAACCTATTGTCAAAATATTTCGAAATATTTATGCAATTTCCAGTTTTTACATTCTAGTTTGTTTTCTTTTATATATATAGAAGATATAATCTGGCGTAATGGACAGACAACTTATTTTTATATATATTGTCAAAATATATTGAAATATTTGTGCAATTCCCAGTTTGTTTAGTTTTTTCTTTTTTTTTAGTTTTTTAGCTTTTTTAGTTTTTTTTAGTTCTTTATCTTTTTTATTTTTTTATGTTTTTTCTTTTTGGGTTTTTTCTTTTTTTTATTTTTTCAATTTTTAATTTTTTTTTTAGTTTTTTCTTTTTAGTTTTTTTTTTAGTTTTTTACCATTTTTCTTTTTTCGAATTACTTTAATCTATTGTCAAAATATTTCGAAATATTTATGCAATTTCCAGTTTTTACATTCTAGTTTGTTTTCTTTTATATATATAGAAAATATAATCTGGCGTAACGGACAGACAACTTATTTTTATATATATAGATATATATATATATATATATATATATATATATATATATATATATATATATATATATATATATATATATATATATATGGCTGCCCTGTTAGAGAATGGCTAGCGTCCTATTGTTCGTATCTACAATAATAAAGGCTGATGTTTCGCCTTTAAAGAGTTCGAGCCGAAATCGACAGATACTGTCGCCTGTATTGCTTCACAATTTTGACCCATGCACGGTCCTATAGCTATCAAAATGGCAGACACGTTTGTTCTTTCGACATTTGAAATATCAGTGTCTGTATTAACAATTCTTCTGATAAAGGTTATTCACAAAAATAGTGTCTAGTATTTTAGTGACAAGGTGCTTAAAAAAATATCTTATGCGCTTTCACATTTCAAGATAAACTTATTTTCAATATTTCTTCACATCTGGCATTTTAGATTTTAACAAGTAATTGCAACAACCTTTTCTCATTATTTAAAAGCTAAAGAAAATTCTAAAAAATCAACAAAATTTTATTGGTTTCTAAAAATACAAATAAAACCAGCTTTCAACTGATTTTTTATTTTGCATTTATTTTTTAACCCTGAATTGTCTTTTCAAACATCCTGAAAAAAATGTTGAGATTTGTACTTACATTGCTAGGCCAATGATAGTATCACTTTTATACTGCCTATCTACAGCAAACCGACCAGTGTCTACATTAGGATCAAGCTGCTTCAGCTGCCGTCCTTGAATCGCATCTCCAAGGAATTTCCAAGACTGCTGAAGGAGATCATGACACTGTTTAAGCTCATTTGTATCCAATTTGCTCTTCGGAATTTTCAATGCCCGTTGGATCACCTGATAAAAAGTTAGAAAGTGTCATCCTCATTTGAATTATAAAAAAAAAAAATAAAAAATTATCTAATGAGTTAGTTAGAATTTTGACAATATTGTTAAATATATCGACCCTCTTTAAGCAAGCTATTAATGTGATGTATCAATGTATATATGTATTTTTTTCTCGAAAACGGTTCAATATTTTTTCCTGGAACTTGGCATGCTGACAATTTTCTGGCCTGAAAAACTTACTTAGATAGGCGACTTTGGGAAATCCATTTAGAACCTTAATTTTTGAAAGATATTTTTCATGTAAATGACATTACATTCTTATGCATTTAAGGAGCAACTTCCATCATTTTTGTCCGGGGGTGATCGTATCGTTTTTGGTATCTATGACGCAAGCGAAAACATGCAACATAAGAAATGACTCCGAAGAGCTAAAGCAAATTGCAAGGAACAAGCAAGAATGAGAATCACATTTAATCTAAAAAAGATATTGTACAACGAAATATATGGTTAGGAGACAACCGACAGCAAGAATCACAAGAGTCGCTTGCTAGTTACAATATATGCGACTGCGACAATCACAAAGAATCGGAAACCAAAATGATGCACAACGATTTATGCTCAGAAGAGATACAACAACGAGTGTTACAGAGAATCGCGAACAAAAATGAGCATAATGGAATCTGCAGTTAGAAGAAAAGCAACAGAAAGAATCACAACGGAAAGCATACGAAAATTATGCAAAACAAATTGTGTGGTTAGGAGACAAGTGACAGAGAGCATCATCAATCGAACAGAAAGCATTCACGAAACAATAAAAATTACAATAGAATGAAGGAACGCGCTGTTTTAGCACTACTAAAAAAAGAAGCAAGTAAAAGCAACCCTAGATTATCTATCGCCTCCCAGGAGAATATAAATCTTATATAAGTTATGATTCTATGAAGGACGATTGAATAAGTGAGGAAGGAGGAATTCAATTCACGCCAGAATTTTCCAATTTAGCTGAAATTTCTGATTCGGAATCCCAAGACTTCTAAACTCTAACTCGATAATTATGCTGATGAGCAATTTAGATCTTTCAGATGGCATGCGTAATGAAACACGCTTTGTTGTTGCTGAATTAGGTAGCAACGTAATTTGCTGAATTTGGTAGCAACGCGTGCGCTTCATTTTCGTGTATCACTACCTCAGACATTACTCCTTACCTTTTTCTTTAGCTGTTCGTATTCATTCAAAATCATGTGTAATTTCACATGACGTCATAAACACCAAAAAAACTTCTTTCCCAGCTTTCCCCCAGCCGTTATATTTTTGCTTTAATGGCGTTGTTATACAATTCAGTAGCAACCAAGGATATTTCAATTCTATACCCACTAAAATATCCAAATTACGCATTGGCATAATCATCGTTTTATTCTTTAGTTTCCAGTCAATGGGTGACAAATCAGGAATTTCAGATTCCGATATGAATTCAATTCCTCCTTCTTGTTTATCCTTTACAGCACTAAAATATTACGTCCCTAATTCCATTGTAATTTCTGAAATATCTAAATTGCGCAATTGCATAATTATCGCGATATTAATTAGTTTTAAGCAACATTTTCCTTTACACTACAATGTGATTTTTGTTTCTTGTTCCGTGCCATTTTCTTTAGCTATTTAAATTATCATCTTGTGCAATTTTGACCATGTCATAGATGTTAAAAACTAATTCCTCCTTCCTGTTCATTGATCATAGACACACACACACTAAACTAACACCTTCCTCCATTATATTGTAATTTTGCTTCGTCTTCTAACCGCAGATTTCGTTTTGCAACATTTTCGTTTGCAAATCAATGTGATTTTTATTCTTGTTCCATACCTTTTTCTTTAGCTGTTTAAAGTCATTTGTCATCTTTAGTAGTTTCGCATACGTCATAGATATTAAAAACTTGGGTAAAAAATGATGTAATTTTTGTTCTTTGTATGTATATAATGGGACGTAACTCCCATAATTATTTTCTGCCACGAGTTCAATTCTTCGCTCAGTTCATCCTTCACAGACACCAAAATAGCTTCTCTCCATTCCAGAGTGATTAAAAAAATCTGACGTGAATTCATTTTCTCCTTCCTGTGTATCTTTGCACGATAAGCAATTTTAATTGTTGTAATTTTGTTTTTTCTTCTAACAGCAGACTGCGTTGTACACCTTTCGCCTTTTCAATTCAATGTAAACCTTACTGTTTCTTGGTCCATTTCTTTGTCTTTAGCTACTCAGAGTAATTTGACATTTTGTGCAATTTTGCATGCGCCATAGACACTAAAAAATGATATGACAATCCTGGAAGAAAATGATACAATTTCTGCTCTTGAAATGTATATAATAATGACATCCCTCACATAAATTATATTTCAAAAATTAAGGCTCTAAATGAATTTTCTCAAACTCATTCCCAATCAGGATCATTTTTTCAGGTCAGAAAATTCCAGGGTGCCAATTTTTGAAAAAAAAGTATGCAGGCGTTTTCAAGAAAAAAATTATACATCCATCTTTATATATAAATAAGTTGTTTGTGTGTCGACTGAGGTCATGTTTGTCGACTGACGTCATTATAAGGATTGAACATTATGACGTCATGTATGTATTTTGTATGTTTGTATATGACCTCAAAAGCTTTGTACATGACGTCAAAGGCTTTGTATATGACATCATTATCAAACAGTTCGTGGTAACGAACTGTAGTAAGGAGCGACCCGGCTCAATAGTAACCAAAACTCTAAAAAATTGAATTTTGATGCCAATAGCTACACCAAAAGAATCGCATTTTAATGCTGATTTTAAATATATAAGTTTCATCAAGTTTAGTCTTACCCATCAAAAGTTACGAGCCTGAGAAAATTTGCCTTATTTAAGAAAATAGGGGAAAACACCCCCTATTTTTGCCAGAAGACAAATCACGGGTGCGTGTTTATTTATTTTTTTTTTTTTTTTTTCCCAGGGGTCACCGTATCGACCAAGTGGTCCTAGAATGTCGCAAGAGGGCTCATTCTAACGGAAATGAAAAGTTCTAGTGCCCTTTTTAAGTGACCATAAAAATTGGAGGGCATCTAGGCCCCCTCCCACGCTCATTTTTTTCCCAAAGTCATCGGATCAAAATTTTGAGATTGATTTACTTCCCCACAATCCCTGGGGGAGGGGCTGCAAGTTACAAACTTTGACCAGTGTTTACATATAGTAATGGTTATTGGGAAGTGTACAGACGTTTTCAGGGAGATTTTATTTTGTTTGGGTGGTGGGGCTGAGGGGAGGGGGCTATGTTGGAGGATCTTTCCTTGGAGGAATCTGTCATGTGGGAAGAAAAATTCAAGGAAAAGGGCGCATGATTTTCTAGCATTACTATAAGAAAACAATGAAAAATAAACATGAAAACGTTTTTTCAAATGATAGGAAGGAGTAGCAATGAAACTTAAAACGAACAGAGATTATTACGCATATGAGGGGTTCTAAAAATACTTTAGCATAAAGAGCGAGGTATTTAGGAGGAGATAAATACCTCGCTCTTTATGCTAAAGTATTTTTAGTAATTTCAACTATTTATTCTACGGCCTTTCTGATTCAGGGGTCATTCTTAAAGAATTGGGACAAAACTTAAGATTTAGTGTAAAGAGCGAGGTATTAACAAGGATACAAACCACCTTGTATACATAATAAAAATATAAGATTATGAAAGTTTGTTACGTAAGTTGCTAATTTAAAAGTTACGTATATTTTTTACTAATAAAAACGTTCGTTAAAAATTAAAAGTTCTAGTTGCCTTTTTAAGCGACCGAAAAATTGGAGGGCAACTAGGCCTCCTTCTCCACCCCTTATTTCTCAAAATCGTCTGATCAAAACTAAGAGAAAGCCATTTAGCCAAGAAAAGAATTAATATAAAAATTTCATTTTAATAATTTATGTGCGGAGAGCCAAAACCAAACATGCATTAATTCAAAAACGTTCAGAAATTAAATAAAAACCAATTTTTTTAGCTGAAAGTAAGGAGCGACATTAAAACTTAAAACGAACAGAAATTACTCCGCATATAAAATGAGTTGTCCCCTCCGCAATCCCTCGCTCTTTACGCTAAAGTTTGACTCTACCACAATTCTACATTTTAAAACAATTAAAAGCTTTAGCGTAAAGAGCGAGGGATTGCGGAGGGTACAACCCATTTTATATACGGAGTAATTTCTGTTCGTTTTAAGTTTTAATGTCGCTCCTTACTTTCAGCTAAAAAAATTAGTTTTTTTTTTATTTAATAAGTATATAAGAAGGCGTTTGAAAGAGAAATTTTTAGTATAGATCTTAAAATGACAGAAGAAACAGCCGAGGAAGCTGCTCAAATAGTTAATTCAAAAAGAAATTTTAGTATAAATCCTACAATGGCAGAAAGAGCAGCCGAGGAAGCTGCTCAAAGAGTTAATGCCAAAAAGCTTGCGGCTAAAGAACGCAAAACCGCGTCGTTAGATGAAAATCAACCTGGACAGCGAGAGACAAAACGTATCAAAACTGAAAATGATAGCGATGATGATTGGATTTGGAATTTTGACTTGGATAAGGTCATCAGTGCCTACCAGATTTTAGTTAAAAAAACAAAGGTTCGGCGATATGTATTTCATAGTGACGAAAGACAAGCCAAGGTAAAAAAAAAAAAAAAAAAAAAAAAAACTTGAAAGTGATACTGATGATAAAAAAAACGACGTTGACAGGACTATCGTTTCCAGTTGCAACATATTTTCCACAAAAATAATAATTTAGTGCTTCTGTTCAAAACAGCAATCGAATTGATGCCTACTGATGCGCAACTATCAACGAACTGGCAATCGTTATGGTCGGTGATCAGTTCTTACCTCGAGATAATATTCCTTATAGGCGAAACAATCAGTTGACAAGAATTGCTTACATCATCGATGCTTTAATATTAAATTGATAAATCCAGCCACTAACAAAGAAACGGATAAGAAAGCAGCGCAATGAAATATTATGCCTATAGATTAATGATTCGTCATTTATTACATTTACATATAATCCATCTTGGGATCAGATACAACAGCTTTTACATCCTGGACAGTCGCCGGTTCATAGACATGACATTACGGCCCGTGTCTTTCTGCAAAATTGCTCTCCTTCATCTCCTACAGGGTTATGGGAGAAATACAAATCGCAAGTGGCCGAGAATATACTCCACCGAATACGGCTAGAAAGGTCAGATATGACCTTGGACTTTACAACAGAAATTTATAACTACACTTTAGTTATGATTGAAGATTTGTGCTTATCTATTGCAAACAAACTTCTCAAGCATTTGGGAATGCCTTCACCTAATCGTACTGCTTCTATTTCTACATGTGTAGAATGGGATCGTGAACAAAGTTAAAACACAATCGATCTATTGTCGTTACATACCAGGACACCGAGACACAAGGAAGAAAAATAACGACCGGGACACTCAAAGAGAAATTACAGACCGGGACACAAATGACAAGCGGGACACAGGGAATATAAATAACGACCGGGAAACAGGGAATATAAATGACGACCGGGACACAGGACACAACTACAACGGGGACGCCGGAAGGGCACATAGGGATATATAAATGACAACGGGGACACAGGGAATATTCAATTAGCAATTACCATCAACAAAGCCCAAGGACAATCATTAGAAAAATGCGGTATAGATCTGAATATGGATTGTTTTCCCATGGACAATTACATGTTGGATGTTCAAGAGTCGGTAAACCTGACAATCTATTTATATGCACAGACAATGGGACAGCGAAGAATATTGTATATTCGCAAGTTTTACGTAGTTAAAAACATATATATATCTATCTATATTCACAGGTGGGACACAGGGACATAACAACAATGGCGCGTAACTAATGTGGCGCGTAACGACTTATGCGTGCGGGGGGGGGGGGCTTGGGGGACGAAGCGCCCCCGCCAACAGCTAGTACATAAATAATAATGGCCCCGTCGGGATTATCGTTCAAACAAAATCAAGACATGACATCCATAGCTTAGCTAAGCTTATTAACATCTACCATTATATGTATAACAGTCAGGTTGGCCCAACAGAATATATAAATACATAAATAAATACATGGTTGCTCCTTCAAAGAAAGTAGATATACATTATCAATATTAAGCGACTATCTTATTTGCAATTGTTTGGTTTATCCTGTTTAAGATTTAGTTTTGAATGTTTTTGTGACACATATTATGGGTATTAAAGCGGGGATTCCGTCCTTACCCATGTCAATTTGAAGTTTCTCTGAGAGAAGCTTCGGCACCAGGTTCTGAGCACCTATTACCTTTAGAAGTTGCGTGGTCCCATCTATGTACTTGGTTTTGTACTTAAACATTGAGAATACTCGTTAAGTGTATCTTAATATGGACTTCACAAAAACACCCGGAGATCTGGCTTGACAAAGGAGTAACATACGGTAATCGGTAATTCGTATTCCAGGTTTTGCAATGGGTCTCTGGGTCCCGGTTCCGTTTATTGGCTGGCAAAAGAATTTGAATACTTCGGAATAAGACATTTAATGTTAAAGCCGTCCTGTGGTGGCGCAGTGGATTTGACCTTTGCTTGGTAATACGGGACCCAGAGATCGAATCATGCTGCAGCAATGCACTGCAGGGCCGACGCAGGGACCTTAGTAGTCAAGAAGCGTTGTTAATCTGATACAATACAATGTTAAAACCTAAACAGTCTTCATCAATCACTGTCCATTATAGCCAAGCATATTGAATTTACTCCTTCACCAGTGCGCTCTCATTCAGCCCAGCTCTCATGAGGTCTTGTGGTCAAAAAAATCTCAATTTGGGCTCTCGAAAAGTCCTACTCAAGATGTGACAAATAAACTTTACAGAAGAGCGAAAATCTTTGAGATTTACTGGCTGATTTTTACTTGTGTTACTTAAAGATCAATCAATTGAAAGATGCCGGTCTCTTTCAAGTTTTGTGTATTCAAAGTCCTAGTTTCTACTATTCCTTCAAATATCCTGTGTAAGCCTGTGCTAAGGCACATGTTTGGCAGAACACCTTTAGTATCATAAAAGCCCCGTCAATGCTAAATAGAATAAGTGCTATACTTATTTACACCTAAGGTAAGCCTTTTCTCCAGGGTTTTTTTACGACGGCTTTAAAAAATTTATACAAAAGACAAAAATAAAAAACAGACACAAAAGACTACCGAAAGATAAATAAAACATATTTTTTTCTACTTATAAAGATATTCCTTCTTAGCTATTAAACTGCTGTATTGCGCATTTTCCATTGAAATTTACTTACCTCCCTGAAACTACGACGAAACAGATTCTCCGAAGTTTGAAAATGCTGCATTCCAGCAAGTATACGAACTGAAAGTTGATATGTGAGGTAAAACAGACCCGTCTCTGTAAATTTCAGCCTCTCAAAAATCTTTGAGACCTCTGCCAAGTCCGTTTGATATAACATCAAAGCGTGAAACTGTAAGTGATTATCTTCAAATTCATGCTGCATAAGATCACACCACACATTTCTGTTCAATGACTCATTGGAAAGAACTAGGTAGTTCACAAACAGTCTGAAAAAATCCAGAAGCTCGTTTTCAGGCCTTAGAATCGGGATGGACTCTAATCTTGTTTCTGACGGGCTTGGCTTATAACTTTCATTCCAAGCATCTTCGTAGAATTCAGGGACTCGGAAAAACTCGTTGTTACTGTGGACGTCACAAGTACTATAGCTATTACGCCTAGAAAATAATGAACATAATTACGAAATAGTTTAGGGATAGTAACATGTATTTAAAAGCCCTAATACTCAACTGCATAACATCTTGAAACTTGACTGACGGGACGAAGCAAATCGAAAGAGCCTCTTGTTTTATCTTATGAAAAAAGCTAAACATAAAACTCGAAAACATTGTGAACAGCCATACTTGTTTATGGCAGCAATTCATTTTTTGTCCCCATTCCATTGTTCTACTGTGGGGTGCAAAAAATCATTAATCCAACTCGTACTAAAAACAAAACAAAAGCTTTCCACTTAAGAGTTAGTCATGCATCCCTATTTTTACCCATCTTTAATTTATACAATTCCAGAAAAATTTATCTTCT
Organism: Artemia franciscana; assembly: GCF_032884065.1. NCBI lineage: Eukaryota > Metazoa > Arthropoda > Branchiopoda > Anostraca > Artemiidae > Artemia > Artemia franciscana. The sequence continues at coordinate 21,086,962 of NC_088875.1, forward strand.
GCTTTAGCTGCTGCAGCCGGCTCTTTTTCATCTAAACTCATTTCATGATTTCCTATTATATTAATATTTTGAGGAATTTGTCAACCCCTTTGAAAAGTTTCTGCATATTAACAAGAGCTAAGAGCTCATATGGCACTTGTCACAAGGCATGAACAGCTAAGAGCCAAGAGATCATATTGTATGAGCTATAACAAAATTCTATGAATCCATAGGTTGATTTAAAAGGAAACAAAGAGGCTTAATGCTGGTCAGGATTTAAAATAAGAGCTCTGAGTCACCATGTCCTTCTAAATATCAAATTTCATTGAGATCCGATCACCCGTTTGTAAGTTAAAAATACCTAATTTTTTCTAATTTTTCAGAATTAACCCCCCCCCCCAACTACCCCAAAGAGAGCAGATTCATTCCAGCTATGTCAATCATGTATCTAGGACTTGTGCTTATTTTTCCCACCAAGTTTCATCCCGATCCCTCCGCTCTAAGTGTTTTCCAAAGTTTCAGGTTTCCCCCTCTCAACTCCCCCCCAATGTCACCAGATCCGGTTGGATTTAAAATAAGAGCTTTGAGACACGATATCCTTCTAAATATAAAATTACATTTAGATCCGATCACCCGTTCGTAAGTTAAAAATACCCCATTTTTTCTAATTTTTCAAAATTAACCCCCGCCAACTACCCCAAAGAGAGCATATCCGGTCCGGTTATGTCAGTCACGTATCTTAGACAGGTTTTTATTCTTTCCATCCAGTTTCATCCTGATCTCACCGCTTTAAGTATTTTCTAAGATTTCCGGTTCACCCCAACTGCCCCCCCCCCAATTACGCTGGATTCGGTTGAGTGTTAAAATGAGAGATCTGAGTTACGAGGTTCTTCTAAATATGAAGTTTCATGAAGATCCGATCACTCCTTCGTAAGTTGAAAATAGGTCATTTTTTCTAATTTTTCAGAACACCCCCCCCCCCCCCAATAGAGCGGATCCGTTCCAATTATGTAAATCACGTATTTAAGACTTCTGCTTATTTCCCCACCAAGTTTCATCTCGATTCCTCCAATCTAAGCGTTTTCCGTCATTTTAGGTTCCCCCATCCCAAACTTCCCCCAATGTCACCAGATCCGGTCGGGACTTAGAATAAGAGCTTTGAGACACGATATCCTTCTAAATGTCAAATTTCATTGATATCTGATCACCCGTTCGTAAGTTAAAAATACCTCATTTTTTGTTTATTTGCTTATTCATTTTGTGCTTATTTTTCCCATCAAGTTTCATCCCGATCCCTCCACTCTAAGTGTTTTCCAAGTTTTAGGTTTCCCCCTCCCAACTCCCCCCAATGTCACCAGATCCGGTCGGATTTAAAATAAGAGCTCTGAGACACGATATCCTTCTAAATATAAAATTACATTTAGATCCGATCACCCGTTCGTAAGTTAAAAATACCCCATTTTTTCTAATTTTTCAAAATTTAAATAAAAAAAATTAATAAAAAATTAAGTATTAAAAATACCTCATTTTTTGCTTATTTTTGCTTATTCATTTTGTGCTTATTTTTCCCACCAAGTTTCATCCCGATCCCTCCACTCTAAGTGTTTTCCAAGTTTTAGGTTTCCCTCTCCCAACCCCCTCCCCCAATGTCACCAGATCCGGTCGGATTTAAAATAAGAGCTCTGAGACGCGATATCCTTCTAAATATCCAATTTCTTTGAGATCCGATCACCCGTTCGTAAGTTAAAAATAGCTCATTTTTTTAACTTTTCAGAATTACCCCCCCCCCCAACTACCCCAAAGAGAGCGGATCCGTTCCGGTTATGTCAATCATGTATCTAAGACTTGTGCTTATTTTTTCCACCAAGTTTCATCCCGATCCCTCTACTCTAAGTGTTTTTCAAGATTTTAGGTTTCCCCCTCCCAACTCCCCCCCCAATATCACCAAATCCGGTCAGGATTTAAAATAACAGCTCTGAGACACGATATCCTTCCCTGCATCAAATTTCATTAAGATCTGATCAACCGTTCGTAAGTTAAAAATACTTCAATTTTTCTATTTTTTCCGAATTAACGGGGCCCCCACTTCCCCCTCCCCCGATGGTCAAATCGGGAAAACGACTATTTTTAATTTTAATCTGGTCTGGTCCCTGATAGCCTGCCAAATTTCATCGTCCTAGCTTACCTGGAAGTGCCTAAAGTAGCAAAACTGGGACCGACAGACCGACAGAATTTGCGATTGCTATATGTCACTTGGTTAATACCAAGTGCCATAAGAAGCGGCTGAATGTATGTTGTCAGGAAACAAGAAATAATCCATCATCTCATAAAAAATATGGTTGTGTGTGAGTCCGATCTGAAAGTCTTCCGACATCATTGGAAGGTACAGTGATAACAGTGGTCAAATATGGCTCTGAAGCATGGGCGCTCCCAAAAGCGGATGAAGATTTACTAGATGTTTTCCAGAGAAATTGCCCATGGATTTTTCTGGGGACCCGGCTGACTTATCGTATTTCAAATAGTAGGTAGTACGAAAAGTGTGGCTCAATCCCGCTTTCTAGGGCTATGACTAAAGAAAGGTTGAAATGGTTAGGGCACGTTCTGCGGATGAAGGATGACAGATTGCCGAAGATTGTCCTTTTTGGACAACCCTCTACAGCTTAACAGAAAGCAGGTCGTCCTCGTCTGGGTTCGGAGGATGTCATAAAGAAAGATTTAAAGGAGAAGGGAACTTCTTAGGAGGGTGTAAAGAGAGAGCCTTTGAATAGTTTGGGATGGAGGAGCGTGCGTAGCTGTGTTGGCCTCAGGCGGCTTGATGCTGCGGTGAGTTGTTAGTAGTAGTAGTAGTAGTAAAACTATAAACAGATGGAACTAGGCATATTACAAGCATATTATATATTAGACCAAACACGACCTCAATTTTCTTACATTTCATAATCCTTATCATTTTCCATTCTGTTTCCGCACGATTTATCACACCATAATCTTCCTTCTGCTTTTCTTTTCGCTTCCAAGCGTAACAACAAAAATGCAATACGACGTACACTATTGTCCTTGTATAGGCCTCATCATCTAATTTTAGATGCACAGCTTTCTCTAAATTAACTTCATCTTTTCTACGTGTAACACTCGCTAATATATTCCTCAGTCCTGCTACATTGGTTTCTTGTTTTTTCACATTCTAACATTGCATGACATTGTGCTTCTAGTTTTTTCTCGCATAGCTTACATAGTCCATTACTACCACTCATATTCATCTTTATTTTCAACTCTTCTGTGTATAACAAATTATGCATTAAAAAATACATGTGTACTTTGGCTTTTGGCTGCAACAGGCAACTTTCTTGCAGTATGAAACCTTTGTCCACCTCTTCTTCACTATAACTACCATTTCCAGCGATCTTTAGTGGAGGAAGCTGTTTCTTTGTTTCATAATATTCCTTAAGTTTTTCGTTGTCAACTTTCCAACTTATTCTCAAGCGGCACTTCTAATTTTTCTATTTCATAAACTTCTTCGAATGCTTGATTATATTTTGGTGGGATATTTCGTTTCTTTTCCATGTTTCATACCAAGCTCTTGTTGGTGATTCTTTTTTCCTTATCATTCGTTCAAAAATTGTCCTAATAAAAAGTTACTTCATCTAAAAGTTAATTCCACATGTATGACCTGAAGGCCTCCATGATTTCTATGTATGAACATATTTTCTGTTTTCAATTTAGAGGAAAATTTTTCATTCCATATGTACTGGTAAATTGCACTCACCATTTGCTTTAGATGTGTCTTTTTGGGTTGCGAAACAAAGGACAGATACTATAAAATTGGGCAAACATAAGTGTTCACATTCTGGGCCTTCTGGTGAACAGTCAGACTTCTTCCATATCCTTGTCTTAGGGCATTTTTGAATTTTGATATCGTATTTACCCAGTTTTCACTTTCCGTTCGGTTCCAACTTCTTTGAAAAAAATATACCCAATATTTTTTTTTCCTTTCTCGGGATTCCCTCACACACCTCTTATACTTTGTCTCCCAATGATAGCATTTCACACTTATTTCTATTGAGCTGTAGCTTGAAGATGTCACAATATTCATCTATGCACTAAACGGCTACTTTGAAATCATCTTCAGGTTCTGTGTACGTTGTCAGATCATCCGCAAAACTGTTCAACTTAATTGCCACATTTTCTATTATAATGCCATGTATTTCCTTTTCTAGATATTTAAGTAACGGGTAAAAAAAACGGGCAAACAGTAATAGACTCAGCGGACATCCTTGGCGCACTCCAGTTCCTGCTTCAAATTTTCCCGTAACATCGCTATTCACACAAATTACTTGTATTATTTTTTCAATTAACTTATTTACCCATTTTATGAATAATTCGTGGAAATAGTAGTAATTCATAATCCAAACTAGATTTTTTTTTCTTATTTTATTGAAGGCCTTTTTAATATCATTAATCGTTATCCTGTACTTTATTTTCATTTTTCCTTTCGACTTCCTGCTTGTATTCTTACACCTCTTTATTAGCCAATATATCTGCGGCTTTCAGGTTTTCTAGACCTCCTCTTTGGTTTACGCTTAGTATGGATGGTAGCACCTTTTTTTATACGGTTTGCTAATAATTTAGACATAGTCCTGCAATTGCAATCTGTGGTATTAACTGGCCTCCAGTCGTTGAGGTCTTAAGGGCTACCTTTTTTCGCTAAACAGTGTATCTTGATATCATGGTTATTTAGAAATTCATTAAAAATATCTGCCAGATGTTCTGCGATTTCTTCGACATGCGTCTTATAAAATTCGTAAGGTATTCCGTCAAGTCCTGGTGTTTTATTGTTATCCGTCTTAAGTATAGCTTTCTTTATTTCTCCTTTTGTTAATTTAGCAATTAGTATATCATTTTCTTCCTTTGTTGCCTGATTATATTCAATCTCCTGAAAAGATTCGTTCACTCACTCTTTTTCTTCTTCTGCCTCTCTTGTAAATACATTCTTGCAGAAGTATTTCACTTCTTCCAGGATATCTTCCATTTTCTCAGTTGTTTCGCCATTTTTCTTTTTAACTCTTTTAAGATTAGTTTCTTTTACTTGCTTTTTCTTTTTGTAAATAAGTATTGTTGTTAGTTGTTCATTCCTTATCTGGTCTTCGTATTTTGCTCTTATCCTAAACGCATCTGCCTTCTTTTGTTCTATTTCTCTTATTTCTAGTGGAGTAATTCTAGTAATTTCTAGTTATTTCTAGTTAGTTTATAATTCATTCTATAAATAAATTTCAGATACTCATCGCCAGTTTTTGATAATTCCAGTGAAATTGTCTTTACCTCTTGCGTAATTCTGGACTTCATCGTCTGTTTACAGTATTCGGGTAACACCTTGGAATCTGTTTCCTTCATCGATTTCCATATCTCCCTACCTATGTCTTACATTCGTCAATTCTTAGGACTGCAGCATTCATTTTTCATGTAGATTTTTTTCTTCTTTTTGCACTTTTTTTTAATTTTTGTTTGTAACTAATGCTGCATTGTGGTCCGTGAAAGCCACTATCTTGTGTTCTATGTTTGCCAAATTTTACATCAGTACTTTTGATGCATAAACCCTTTCAAGTCTTGCTCCACCGCCATGTTTTCCTACCCAGTTTATGCTTGTAAAGCTGTTTATCTTCTTAGGTTCCTCCCATACATTTACCAGTTACAGTCCATTTATCAGCTCAACCAATGCTCTGCAAATATTCTCTTCTCGGGCTATGACATCTTTCTTACTTGTTAAACAGTTAAAATCTCCAAATAATATCAATTCATCAGCGTTTTGGGGGATAAATACTGCAATATCTTGCTGGAAAAATTGCTTTCTGTTTTTTCCTATTTTGGGTTCCGGATGGCCCACAAACATTGATAAATGTTCTTCTATTTATCACACAACTAATAATTCTTTCTTTTTCGTCGATTCGGACATTTTTTGGCTCAAATTGACGTTTATATAAAACTGCTACACTACCACCGCCAATACAAGTGTTTGTTAAGTATTTGTGTTCGGGTTCTACGCTTTTAAAATTATCTGTATCACTTTCTTGTATAAAAGCTAATTCTGTACTTTCCGTCATCAGAAAGTCTCTTAAAAGCTACTGTCTCTTTCTTTGCTTCAGTCCATTTACATTTGAGCTTATAAGTTTTTTGAATCCGATTCTATTTGCGTTTCATTCTTCTCTTCCTCGCTGGTTCTCACTTTTTTGTTCTCTTTTTCTAGCCACTAGATGATGTTGATGTATTCGTTTCTGCCTCTACCATGTTCCTCAATGTAATATCCACGTTCTCGTCAATCGCTAGCACTGGTGTAATGCTATTCAGCATAGCTTCCATATTTTCGACACGTTTCAACGTTCCAGATTCTTTCTCTTTTTCTTCGTTTTTCTTAAACTGTCTGTTTTCATTTCTTTTCGTCCCCCTTCTTGTGATTCCTTATGTAGATTAGCTACGAGTCCGCATATCTGCGTTCTCTTCTTCTTTTTCAATATCTTCGTCGTTTCCCGTTGTGTCAGTTGTCTTTCTTTTAAGTTTTATCTTTAGTCTTTTCTTCGTAGCCTCTTTATTTTCTGTCTTAGTCTTCTGTTTCTTATCTAGTTCTCCTCTCATTTCCTGTGATTCTTGCTCTACTCTTTGTTCAATTTTTACTTCATCTTTGCGTGAGGCTTAATCCATATTTGAATCTTTTCGTTGTATTTCTTTTGTCAAGGAAGGAAATGACACATAATCATCAAGTTCTACTATTTCCCGTTCGTTTCTTTGATTAATTTAAAAAAAAAATTCACAAGACCAGCTTTTCAAAGAAAAGTAAAGAGCTCCAGTATGCCAAGAATGAGCAAAAATAAAGTTAAATAACTTCAAAGTGTAAAACCATCACAAATCACTATATATAAATAAATGAAACTGAAAACGAAGAGAAATTAAAATAAATAGCAGAGCTAAACTCAAAACGAGCAAAAATTGACATGAATAGGGCTGATAACCTCTATGCTTTCTCAAGACCAGAACATCATTTCCACTTTACTGAAAAAAAACAAAACAAAAAAATGACCGTGGATTGTCAGTTTAATTGACATATACTGACATTTCTTCTTTAAGGTTTTGATAATTTTTCATTTATGAAAGTAAGAAAGGTGAAAACATTTCAAACGTATTTTGTTTTCAGTAAAGCGCAAATTGTGTTCTGGTCTTGAGAAGGCATAGGGGAGGCTATAAATTCTCACCAACTTGTGTTAAGATTTGGCAATTCCTTCTGGTAAATAAGCTTATGAAAAGAACTGAGGGGCCCACTCCATCCTATATAGGTCAGATCAGAAATAAAATACGGCGAAAATATAACTGGATACTTACGTTCACCTCTCACCAAAATCGGTTGGATACGATAGCTATCTTTGGCAGATGTTACAATGAAAAGAATCTAGAGTCCCCTCCTCCAAGCTTTCCCTATAAAGGTCAAAATGTGTAGAGACCTCAAAAAGCGATCCCATGATGTTTAAACTTACTTCTGCGAAAACCAGGTTGATATCTGAACTAGTAGTCCTAAAGACAATAGCTTAAAGACCCCTCTAGCTTACCTCGGGAACAGAAATTGGATCGGATCTTGATCTCCAAAAAGCGTAGCTAGGATATTAGCTCTAATTATGCTTCCCACAAAGTTCTGCTTAGATTCAACAAGCTCACCTGGTATATTCGCTGATGACAAGGAGATAGAGACCCCCTACCCTAAGTCAGATTGGGCGAAAACTCTTAAAACACAACTAGGGCACTAGTTCTTACTTCCCATCATGTTTGGTTGAGATCAAACAGTTCGTTTGAAGACACCTCCTCCTCACAATGCCCACAATACAGAGACCCCCAAAAGCAGAGCTAGGACACATACTCTTATTTCATAACAAGTTTGACTCAGATCCTATGAATCCTTCTGCTAGAGGTCATGACGACAATATATAGGGGACCCTCACCTTTTCCTCCCCATACAGTTCGCGCCCGGCCCGGATGACAAAACCCATAACCAGCTAGTACTTTTTATAAGCCTTGACTGAAATATAAACACCTTTTCTGGTAGTAATCCTCATACAGTGAAACTGGGAACCCACCTCCCTTCCCGTCGTACAGGGTTGATAATGTTTGGGTACTCAGAAATCCCAAACAGAACGCTTATTGTTACTTCCCAAGAGACTTGTTGGTATCTAGTAACAACTTTTGGCACATGCTCCGATTAAAAATTTGGGGATCACCTCGAATCTCAGATAAGTTACGGGTCTGGTAGCAATCTTGCTACCAAGTTTGGTTGATATTCGACAGTTTCTTCTGAGAGATGTCCTGATGATGACACTTTAGGGTCCCCCTCACCTAAAGAGATCTATACAAGCTTTTAGTTCCTTTCAAGTTTGGTAGAGATAAAAATAATCCGTTTTGGTAAATATACAAATTAAGAGATTTCGCCTATTTCCACATCAAATGATTTGGATCGCTGCTGAACTGTTTCAATCTCATTCTTGATCAAGACTCTGTAAGCTTACGAAATTTCAGCAAATTTAATTGAAATAGAGCACGTTATAATAAACTTAAAAAAATAATTTGTTACTGGAAGATGTATTTTCCCAGAATTACTTCCTAGAAATCTAGAAAACAGAATTTTTCCTCTCGGGCCTAGAAGATATAATCTTACACCGCGCACGTCCAACGTTTCATATTTTTTAAGATTAATTTCTGATTGATTGATTATTAAGATTAATTGATTTTGATTTAAGATTGATAAGACTGATTAATAATTATTAAGAAGTTTGTTTATTCTATTTGCATAAATTGTTCAAGCAATTTATTGTTCTCTATCTTTGGAAAATTATCGAAAACTTTGCTAATTTCAGAGGAACCTTTCTCCTCTGTCTCTTGATTCTTATGCCGGAAAAAGAAGTTTCAAACTTACATTACTTATTGAAACCGAGCTACAAACCGCTGATAACAAAAAAAACAACGGTTTTTTTTCTTGCTATTGACAAGATTTGTATAAAACTGCAAAATGGACCTTGAAAATAGCACACACATTCTATAGCAATAATTAAAGTCTTTATCAAAAGAAACATCTGAGAAGAAGGGAATTCCATGTCAGAGTACATCTGTCGTAGCATAATTCTGCCGTATATATTTACGCTAATTTAACTGTTGAAAAACATGAAATTGTTTATTATGAAAAAAGAAATCACAAATGCAACAGCACAAACACATAAAAAAAGACAGAAGGAGAAAAGGAAGACTGTTTTCCTACATTAGTAATTAAAATAGATCAGTACTTGAATGAGGTCTTAACCCTACTCATCCATCCAATTACATAGGTCAAATTGCATAGTCATACACAATCAACTATAAAGAATAATCCATAAACAGACATTCGTTTCGTAAGTAAGTCTAAGTTAAGAAAGTAAGTAAGTACAAGTTAAGAAGACAAAGTTTACAAAAGTATTAGGTTACATAAGAATCCAATAGAAACGTGGATATAGTTTGTTTTTCCCTTTTTCATCTAGACGATTGAATATTATAGTGTTTCTGTTAAAGTTAGGACTAAGACAAAATTTGTTAACCAAATAGAAATAAAAAAAGCAACACCAAAAAGGAAAAATACCAATCCCCTCTCTGAAACTAGTCCAGGGCAAAGTGTAGTGCCCAACAAAAAAAAACATAATTCGCACTGGACGTGCATGTTATATATATATATATATATATATATATATATATATATATATATACTAGCTGTTGGGGTGGCGCTTCGCGCCACCCCAACACCTAGTTGGTGGGGGCGCTTCGCGCCCCCCCAAGCCCCCCCGCGCGCGTAAGTCGTTACGCGCCATAATAGTTACGCGCCATTGTAGTTGTGTCCCTATGTCCCACCTGTGAATATAGATATATATATATATATGGTTTTAACTACGTAAAACTTGCGAATATACAACATTCTTTGCTGTCCCATTGTCTTTGCATATAAATAGATTGTCAGGTTATCCCCCTGTTTCCCCCGGTGTCCCCGTTGTAGTTGTGTCCCTGTGTCCCGGTCGTCATTTATATTCCCTGTGTCCCGGGTCCCGGTCATCATTTGTATCCCGGTGTCCGGTCTGTATATACATTCGTTTTTTAGTTTTGTTTTTCTCCTTTATTTTTTTCCTTTTTTTTTCTTTTTTAGCTTATTTAGATTTTTAGATTTTTTAGTTTTTTTTATTAGTTTTTAGTTTTTATTTCTTTTTAGTTTTTTTGTCCCGGTCGTCATTTATATCCCCCTGTTTCCCCCGGTGTCCCCGTTGTAGTTGTGTCCCTGTGTCCCGGTCGTTATTTATATTCCCTGTGTCCCGGTCGTCATTTGTATCCCGGTGTACCGGTCTGTATATACATTCGTTTTTTAGTTTTGTTTTTCTCCTTTATTTTTTTCCTTTTTTTTTCTTTTTTAGTTTATTTAGATTTTTAGATTTTTTAGTTTTTTATTAGTTTTTAGTTTTTTTTTCTTTTTAGTTTTTTTGTAGTTTTTACCTTCTTTTTAGTTTTGTTAATTTTTTTTTACTTGTGTCCTGGTCGTCATTTATACTCCCTGTGTCCCGGTGCTTTGTTGATTGCTAATCGAACATTCCTTTTGTCCTGGTCGCTTTCTCTTTGAGTGTCGTCATTTATTTTTTTCTTTTTTAGTTCTTTTAGTTTTTACCTTTTTTAGTTTTTTTTTAGTTTTTAGTTTTTTAGTTTTTTACCTTTTTTTAGTTTTTTTAGTTTTTTAGCTTTTTTATTTTTTTTATTAGTTTTTAGTTTTTTTGTAGTTTTTGCCTTTTTTTTTAGTTTTTTGTCCTGGTCGCTTTCTCTTTGAGTGTCGTCATTTATTAGTTTTTTCCTTTTTTTTTTTTAGTTTTTTATTGGTTTTTACCTTTATTTTAGCTTATTTTTCAGTTTTTTCCTTTTTTTTAGTTTTTTTTTATTTTTTATTTTTTTTAGTTTTTTACCTTTTTTTAGTTTTTTTAGTTTTTTTAGTTTTTTAGCTTTTTTACTTTTTTTATTAGTTTTTAGTTTTTTTTTGTAGTTTTTGCCTTTTTTTAGTTTTTTCAGTTTTTTTTTTAGTTTTTTATTGGTTTTTACCTTTATAGTTTTTTTAGTTTTTTAGCTTTTTTATTTTTTTTATTAGTTTTTAGTTTTTTTTGTAGTTTTTGCCTTTTTTTAGTTTTTTCAGTTTTGACGTCACCTAATCCAGTTTTTTCAGGTGACGTCACCTGACACATCCATCCACACATCCATCCACACATCCACAGACAGACAACTTATTTTTATACTAGCTGTTGGGGTGGCGCTTCGCGCCACCCCAACACCTAGTTGGTGGGGGCGCTTCGCGCCCCCCCCAAGCCCCCCCGCGCGCGTAAGTCGTTACGCGCCATAATAGTTACGCGCCATTGTAATTGTGTCCCTATGTCCCACCTGTGAATATAGATAGATATATATATATGGTTTTAACTACGTAAAACTTGCGAATATACAACATTCTTTGCTGTCCCATTGTCTTTGCATATAAATAGATTGTCAGGTTTACCGACTCTTGAACATGCAACATATAATGGTCCATGGGAAAACAATCTGTATTCAGATCTATACCTCATGATTCTAATGATTGCCCTTGAGCTTTGTTGATGGTGATTGCTAATCGACCATTCCCTGTCCCGGTGTCCCGGTCGTCATTTACATCCCCCTGTTTCCCCCGGTGTCCCCGTTGTAGTTGTGTCCCTGTGTCCCGGTCGTCATTTGTATCCCGGTGTACCGGAGTTGTGTCCCTGTGTCCCGGTCGTCATTTATATTCCCTGTGTCCCGGGTCCCGGTCGTCATTTGTATCCCGGTGTCCCGGTCTGTATATACATTCGTTTTTTAGTTTTGTTTTTCTCCTTTATTTTTTTCCTTTTTTTTTCTTTTTTAGCTTATTTAGATTTTTAGATTTTTTAGTTTTTTTATTAGTTTTTAGTTTTTTTTTCTTTTTAGTTTTTTTGTCCCGGTCGTCATTTATATCCCCCTGTTTCCCCCGGGTCGTCATTTATACTCCCTGTGTCCCGGTGCTTTGTTGATTGCTAATCGAACATTCCTTTTGTCCTGGTCGCTTTCTCTTTGAGTGTCGTCATTTATTTTTTTCTTTTTTAGTTCTTTTAGTTTTTACCTTTTTTAGTTTTTTTTAGTTTTTAGTTTTTTTAGTTTTTTACCTTTTTTTAGTTTTTTTAGTTTTTTTTAGTTTTTTAGCTTTTTTATTTTTTTTATTAGTTTTTAGTTTTTTTGTAGTTTTTGCCTTTTTTTTTAGTTTTTTTAGTTTTTTAGCTTTTTTATTAGTTTTTAGTTTTTTTTGTAGTTTTTGCCTTTTTTTAGTTTTTTTAGTTTTTTAGCTTTTTTATTTTTTTTATTAGTTTTTAGTTTTTTTTGTAGTTTTTGCCTTTTTTTTCTCTTTGAGTGTCGTCATTTATTAGTTTTTTCCTTTTTTTTTTAGTTTTTTATTGGTTTTTACCTTTATTTTAGCTTATTTTTCAGTTTTTTCCTTTTTTTTAGTTTTTTTTATTTTTATTTTTTTTAGTTTTTTACCTTTTTTTAGTTTTTTTAGTTTTTTAGCTTTTTTACTTTTTTTATTAGTTTTTAGTTTTTTTTGTAGTTTTTGCCTTTTTTTAGTTTTTTCAGTTTTTTTTTTAGTTTTTTATTGGTTTTTACCTTTATAGTTTTTTTAGTTTTTTAGCTTTTTTATTTTTTTTATTAGTTTTTAGTTTTTTTTGTAGTTTTTGCCTTTTTTTAGTTTTTTCAGTTTTGACGTCACCTGATCCAGTTTTTTCAGGTGACGTCACCTGACACATCCATCCATCCATCCATCCACAGACAACTTATTTTTATATATATATATATATATATATATAAATAAGTTGTCTGTTTGTGTGTGTCTGTCGAGTGACGTCATGTTTGTGCGTCGAATGACGTCATGAAGTTAGTTGTCGTCATGTTTGTTATGACGATGACGTCATTAAAGGTATTTAAGACATTCGTTCACGGGAAAATGTTTAATTGTAAAATGACTGAAGAACCTAAAATGGCAACAGCCGAGGAAGCTGCTCAAAGAGTCTATGCCAAAAAACTTGCTGCTGATAGAGAAAGTAAGAAAAGAAAGCGTGCCGAGGAATCACAAGAACAGCAAGAAAACAGGCTTGCGGCTGATAGAGAAAGTAAGAAAAGAAAGCGTGCCGAGCAATCAAAAGAACAGCAAGAAAACAGGCTTGCGGCTAAAGAACGCAAAACCGCGCAGTTAGATGAAAATCCACCTGGACAGCGAGAGTAAAAACATATCAAAACTGAAAAATAGCGATGATGATTGGGTTCGGGATTTTGACTTGGATAAGGTCATCAATGTCTACCAGATTTAAGTTAAAAAAAACAAAGGTTCGGCGATATGTACTTCATAGTGACGCTGAAAAATAAAGAAGAAAAAGAAAACTGAAAAAAGAAAAAAGGTAAAAAACTAAAAAAACTAAAAAGAAAAAACACTCAAAGAGAAATTACAGACCGGGACACAAATGACGACCGAGACAGAGGGAATATAAATGACGACCGGGAACCTCAAAGAGAAATTACAGACTGGGATACCCGGACACAAATCACGACCGGGACACAGGGAATATAAATGACGACCGGGACACAGGGACACAACTACAACGGGTACGTCGGGGGCACAGGCGGGATATATAAATGACGACCGGGACACAGGAATTGTTCGAATAGAAATTACAAACCGGGACACCGGGACACAAATGACGACCGGGACACAGGGAATATAAATGACGACCGGGACACTCAAAGAGAAATTACAAACTGGGACACCGGGACACAAATGACGACAGGGACACAGGGAATATAAATGACGACCGGGACACAGGGAAACATCATTAGAATAATGAGGTATAGATCTGAATACGGATTGTTTTTCCCATGGACAATTATATGTTGCATATTCAAGAGTCAGTAAACCTGACAATCTATTTATATGCACAGACAATGGGACAGCGAAGAATGTTGTATATTCGCATGTTTTACGTAGTTAAAAATATATATTTATATCTATCTCTATTCACAAGTGGGACACAGGGACACAACTACAATGGCGCGTAACTAATATGGCGCGTAGCGACTTACGCGCGCGGGGGGCTTGGGGGGCGCGAAGCGCCCCACCAACTAGGTGTTGGGGTGGCGCGAAGCGCATATATAGATAGATAGATAGATATATATATATATATATATATATATATATATATATATATATATATATATATATATATATATATATATATATATATATATATATATATATATACATATATTCTATATATATAAAAATAAGTTGTCTGTGTGTGTTTGTGTGGGTGTGTGTGCGTTGAGTGACGTCATCTTTGTCGACTGACGTCATTTTAAGGATTGAGCTGTATGCGTCATGAAGTTGTTTGTCGACTGACGTCATTTTTGTCAACTGATGAAATTACATACCGGGACAACGGGACACAATTGACGACCGGGATACAGGGAATATAAATAACGGCCGGGAACCTCAAAGAAAAATTACAGACTGGGACACCCGGACACAAATCACGACCGGGACACAGGGAATATAAATGACGACCGGGACACAG
>NC_088875.1:21401715-21494373 GCF_032884065.1 Artemia franciscana
ATATTAAGCTTTAGCAATTCCTCATACGCGGCACTAACTATCCTGTGTTCTGGATAATGCATTAATCTTAGCCAAACTTCTACCGTTTTTATTAGATTATATTTTCTCAAAGGAAATATTTCCAACTCCCTTTTTATGACAAGGTTATGCGTTGTTTATACGTTTTATCATACCTATAGTACTTAAAAACGTTATCCTTTGCTTAGGAGTTAAAGCCTTAGCTTTAACTCAGGCAAGCCTTGGCTTGGCAATTTAGAAGATGAGCTCAGACATGTCGAAACAAACACTCAAGAAACTTACCTGACCAATCAAACACACAGTTCGGCTATATTGTCTGTCATGACACATTAATTAATCGATTATCATAAATTAAATTAAAATGTTATCGTAGGAATTAATCGAACTTGAGAAAAGGCACATGAGGCTTTTATTTTTCCAAGTTTTTCATTCAATGTACTACTAGTTTGTTTCCTTAGTGATCAATTACCCATGCTCCAGCTGATTTTCCTATCTGCACCGGATCTGAAGGATTTTAGATTACTTTCAAAATCACAGGACATGACGCGTGCCATTCACATCTATCATTAGCTGATCACACTGGCGTCACATTGAAAACATAAATATCGAAGAGCTAGGAATGTTAATCACTTTACCAAGAGGTTTGTTTTTTTTTTTCACTGGAAGGATCAATGTGAACTCTTACAGCTCTAAGGTGTCAAGATTTGTGTTAACATATGTCGACCATGCCTCGTGTTACTCAAATGATATGAGAGGATATATTTACTTATTCAGTGGAATGGGTTTGAGGTATAATACGAGTGAAATGCAATAAGCTTAATAGCCGTGTTTTCCCTTAATAAAATTAGCGAGGAATTTCATAAGACTGTCAACATTGCCAGTTTTGAAATTGATACAATCTTATAAACGGTGGCTCCGTGCAAGGGTTCCAGATACCAGTCCGAAAATGACCTTATGCTGATATTATAAGATATTCCAAAAAAATATTTGAGGATCTTTCAAAATACTTATTTATTTTAATTTTCCAAGCATTTCTTCTTGCTTATTAAATTTGAGCCAAAAAGAAAACTGAGAACAAAAGAAAAAAAAAGCAAAGAAAGGCAAGTAGCCTATGTGTTTTTCAGACATCATACTTTACACGGTAAAAAGTAAATAAAAGTACGATATATACGAACTTTTTTGTTCAGATAAACTGACAGATGGTTGCATATGAATTCATTTCAAAAAGAGCAAATCAAACAGTTCGTGGAGTGACTCGCCTCCATAGTAACCGAAACTCCAAAAAAATAAATTTGATACTAATAGTCACGTCACAATAACTGCATTTTAATTCTGATTTTAAATATATAAGTTTCATCAAGTTTAGTCTTACCCATCAAAAGTTACGAGCCTGAGAAAAGTTGTCTTATTTTAGAAAATAGGGAGAAACACCCCCTAAAATCATAGAATTTTTGACAGAAATTACACCATCAGATTCAGCGTATCAGATAACCCTACTATAGAAGTTTCAAGCTCCTATCTACAAAAATGTGTAATTTTGTGCTTTTTGTCAGGAGACAGATCACGGATGCGTGTTTATTTGTTTGTTTGTGTGTTGTTGGTTTTTTTTTGTTGGTAAATAATATTTGTAAAAAAAATATTTGCACAAAAAATAATCTGTACGTAGTTTTTACTAATAATTTTAAAATCATCAATTTCGTAAATTCGGGTAAAGATAAGACCCCAGTTACTCGCCAAAGAGGGGTCTATCAAATACCCTGTGATTGCGGAAAATACTATGTCGGCAGGACCCATCAGAATCTAGACAAAAGGTTACAACAGCATAAAAATGACATGGACAAGGCCTTAATTTCAAATGGTTCCAACAACTCCTTTGATTCTGCTCTAGGTTGGCATATATTTAATAATCCGTCCCACATGATACTTTTTGAAAACTCTTCACTCATTAGTAATGATTTGGGAATAAAACAGGTGGTTCGAGAATCAATTGAAATTAATCTCAAAATAAATAAAAATATTTCTTTGAACAGGGACTTGGGGGAATACTCACTAAATTCTTTATGCTCAAATTTAAAAATGATCTAACAAAATATTTTACTAAACCAATTTATAATAGTACTGAACCAACTACGAAAAGGCCTTTGAGACAGGCTGCTAAACAAGCAAGATTAGCTTTAAGAAATTGCATCTAATCATTTTATTCTCTTTAGTTTGAATGAGTTTATATTTCTTCATTTCATTCTTTTCGCCAGTCCTGGTTGAACTTCGCTGGAGTAAGGATGCTAGGGCTATATTTAAAAAAAAAAATGTTTTAATAAGTGTTTTTATATTCAGTTTTAATTCTCACAATTTGATGTAAGTTCTTTTATATATATATATAGTATTGTATTGTGCTGAAGACGGCCCTTGGACATAGGGCCGAAATATCTACATAAATAATTTCCATTGTCTTGAAAAAACTTTCCCTATTGTTTCTACGTTGTATTTGTTTGTTATGGAAAGGCAGTGTGGTCTTCGTCGCTATTTTTCAAGGTCAATCATTAGAAAAATGTGGTATAGATCTTAATACTGATTGTTTTTTCCATGGACAATTGTACGTTGCATGTTTGAGGGTCGGTAAACCTGACAATCTATTTATATGCAGCGACAATTGGACAGCGAAGAATGTTGTATATTCGCAAGTTTTACGCAGTTAATTTGTATTGCATCTATCTATCTATATATATATATATATACTAGCTGTTGGGGTGGCGCTTCGCGCCACCCCAACACCTAGTTGGTGGGGGCGCTTCGCGCCCCCCCCAAGCCCCCCCGCGCGCGTAAGTCGTTACGCGCCATAATAGTTACGCGCCATTGTAGTTGTGTCCCTATGTCCCACCTGTGAATATAGATAGATATATATATATATGGTTTTAACTACGTAAAACTTGCGAATATACAACATTCTTTGCTGTCCCATTGTCTTTGCATATAAATAGATTGTCAGGTTTACCGACTCTTGAACATGCAACATATAATGGTCCATGGGAAAACAATCTGTATTCAGATCTATACCTCATGATTCTAATGATTGCCCTTGAGCTTTGTTGATGGTGATTGCTAATCGACCATTCCCTGTCCCGGTGTCCCGGTCGTCATTTACATCCCCCTGTTTCCTCCGGTGAACCCGTTGTAGTTGTGTCCCTGTGTCCCGGTCGTCATTTATATTCCCTGTGTCCCGGTCGTCATTTGTATCCCGGTGTCCCGGTCTGTATATACATTCGTTTTTTAGTTTTGTTTTTCTCCTTTATTTTTTTCCTTTTTTTTTCTTTTTTAGCTTATTTAGATTTTTAGATTTTTTAGTTTTTTTATTAGTTTTTAGTTTTTTTTTCTTTTTAGTTTTTTTGTCCCGGTCGTCATTTATATCCCCCTGTTTCCCCCGGTGTCCCCGTTGTAGTTGTGTCCCTGTGTCCCGGTCGTCATTTATATTCCCTGTGTCCCGGTCGTCATTTGTATCCCGGTGTACCGGTCTGTATATACATTCGTTTTTTAGTTTTGTTTTTCTCCTTTATTTTTTTCCTTTTTTTTTCTTTTTTAGTTTATTTAGATTTTTAGATTTTTTAGTTTTTTTATTAGTTTTTAGTTTTTTTTTCTTTTTAGTTTTTTTTGTAGTTTTTACCTTCTTTTTAGTTTTGTTAATTTTTTTTTTACTTATGTCCTGGTCGTCATTTATGCTCCCTATGTCCCGGTGCTTTGTTGATTGCTAATCGAACATTCCTTTTGTCCTGGTCGCTTTCTCTTTGAGTGTCGTCATTTATTTTTTTCTTTTTTAGTTCTTTTAGTTTTTACCTTTTTTAGTTTTTTTTTAGTTTTTTAGATGAAAATTTTTTTTAGTTTTTTCCTTTTTTTCTTTTTAGTTTTTATTGGTTTTTACCTTTATGTTAGCTTATTTTTCAGTTTTTTCCTTTTTTTTTAGTTTTTTTTTATTTTTTATTTTTTTTAGTTTTTTACCTTTTTTTAGTTTTTTTTAGTTTTTTTAGTTTTTTTAGTTTTTTAGCTTTTTTACTTTTTTTATTAGTTTTTAGTTTTTTTGTAGTTTTTGCCTTTTTTTAGTTTTTTCAGTTTTTTTTTTAGTTTTTTATTGGTTTTTACCTTTATTTTAGCTTATTTTTCAGTTTTTTCCTTTTTTTTAGTTTTTTTTAGTTTTTAGTTTTTTTAGTTTTTTACCTTTTTTTAGTTTTTTTAGTTTTTTTAGTTTTTTAGCTTTTTTATTTTTTTTATTAGTTTTTAGTTTTTTTTGTAGTTTTTGCCTTTTTTTTAGTTTTTTTAGTTTTTTAGCTTTTTTATTAGTTTTTAGTTTTTTTTGTAGTTTTTGCCTTTTTTTAGTTTGACAACTTATTTTTATATATATAGATAGTTTTTTTTTTACTTATGTCCTGGTCGTCATTTATACTCCCTGTGTCCCTGTGCTTTGTTGATTGCTAATCGAACATTCCTTTTGTCCTGGTCGCTTTCTCTTTGAGTGTCGTCATTTATTAGTTTTTTCCTTTTTTTTTTAGTTTTTTATTGGTTTTTACCTTTATTTTAGCTTATTTTTCAGTTTTTTCCTTTTTTTTAGTTTTTTTTTATTTTTTATTTTTTTTAGTTTTTTACCTTTTTTTAGTTTTTTTTTAGTTTTTTTAGTTTTTTAGCTTTTTTACTTTTTTTATTAGTTTTTAGTTTTTTTTGTAGTTTTTGCCTTTTTTTAGTTTTTTCAGTTTTTTTTTTAGTTTTTTATTGGTTTTTACCTTTATAGTTTTTTTAGTTTTTTAGCTTTTTTATTTTTTTTATTAGTTTTTAGTTTTTTTTGTAGTTTTTGCCTTTTTTTAGTTTTTTCAGTTTTGACGTCACCTGATCCAGTTTTTTCAGGTGACGTCACCTGACACATCCATCCATCCATCCACAGACAACTTATTTTTATATATATAGATATATATATATATAAATATATATATATATATATATATATATATATATATATATATATATATATATATATATATATATACTAGCTGTTGGGGTGGCGCTTCGCGCCACCCCAACACCTAGTTGGTGGGGCGCTTCGCGCCCCCCCAAGCCCCCCCGCGCGCGTAAGTCGTTACGCGCCATATTAGTTACGCGCCCTTGGAGACGGCCCTCCAAGGGCGCGACGGCCCTTGGACATAGGGCCGAAATATCTACATAAATAATTTCCATTGTCTTGAAAAAACGTTCATGTATCGGAAATGAAAGAATTCGCCAAACAGCTTCATTACTGCTTATGTATCTTCCAGCCTGATATTGTACGATTTCGTCGAAAACTTTGATTTCGGGCTGCAAGCCAAAAACTGCCATGTCACTGCCTTTGTTGACGTATTTGCATATGTATTTGATTGCCTTTACGGAGTTACAGTATTCAACGTTTATGTGTGCATTAAATGTTTTTGATAATAGTGGGGAATATGGAACAACCCACTGGTTATCTACTTCGATGGTGATACCGTTACGCTTCTTTATTATTGCTGTTTTACCGCCATCTTCAGTAGATCTTCTTCTATATTGTGGGTAACCATCATTGCCAGTAATTGTGTTTGATACTAAAAGTCGAGGATATTGCTTTGTGCACCTTCCTTTGGCCATGCATGGTGAATTTTCGTTCAGTGCACCGCAAGGTCCATGTATCATATTTTTTACAATAATATCATGTAACCCCTTATCGACATTTTTATCAGGTATTTCAGCGGAAATCACATCATCAATTTCGTTCGAAGTAATTTTTTTATGTAGCCAGATTAGTATATGTGCGTGTGGCAAACCTCGTTTTTGCCATTCCACTGAGTACATCCAGCATCGCACTGACCCAAACACTTCAAGTTTTACTATGTAGTTTATCAGTGATTTCAACTTTTGCCGGAAGACATGGGCCGTAATGTCATGCCTATGAACCGCCGATTGTCCTTGAAGTAAAAGCTGCAGTATCTCCTCCCAAGATTGATTACATGTAAATGTAATAAATAAATCTGGACGACCATAGAGACGAACATACGCAATAGCATCTTGAGCATATTCATGCATATGACGGGGACTGCCAGCATATGACGAAGGTAAAATTGTTAATCTTCCAACGTTTGTGGTATTACCGTCATTTATAACTGCATCTCGCAAATGAATGTATTGTTCAGAGCGGAGCTTGGTCTGATTCAGGCGGATATATAGCAAACGTTCTGATTCAATTTTAGCATACATATCAACGACAAATTGGTGAAACAATTCACGGCATTTTAAAATATAATTTTCTTCATCCTGCCGAATCATTCGTCTATAGGAATAATAATGCATTGCACTGCATTTCTTATTCATTTCTTTGTTAGTGGCTGGATTCATCAATTTAATATTAAAGTGATAGCCGTCGGCTCCATCCCAAAAAATGATAGGATATTGTAGGGCATCGTAGCATCGATGAGTTTCAGCAATTCTTAACAACTGAGCGTTTCGCTTATGAAGAATAATATCTCGAGGTAAAAACTGATCACCGACCATAACGATTGCCACTTCGTCGATAGTTGGAGCATTGTATCTACGCATATGTTGGCCAGGAGGCGTTTTGTCAGCGGAAATAACAATTTTATGCGTATCAGTAGGCATCAAATCGATGGCTGTTTTGAACAGACGCACTAAATTATTATTTTCGTGGAAAAGATGTTGCAATTGGGAAACGATTGTCCTTTCAACGTTGGGAGAAATTTCGCAACGTGCATTCAATTCAGAATTTCTATCACTGATGAAGTACAATTGTAAAAATTTATGATTCTCGCCTGAGAATGGTAGAAGGGACCCTGCTCTATGATAAATTTGCCCTTTTACTTTGAAAGTAGACATAAATTGATCTGGATTTTCGATTTGGGTTCCAAACGACGTCATTTGGAAACATGAGTTGTAGTTTCTGATTTGTGACAAAAAACGCTTAGATTCTGACGTAGTTCCAGTAAGGAAAGTCTTCAATGGCTCTGGTGGTGCAGCCAATAGAGGAAGTTTAACTTTTCCTGAGGCGCAACACATTCCCATTGTTTCACCATAGAATTTCAAGGCCTTGCAATAGGGACAAATTTTAGACATTGTCCCGATTTGAACACATCTACTCAAGCTATAATCATCGACTGGGTTGTACCTGAATGCCAGGCGATAACTTTCAGGTTGCTCTGATTCCTCGGCACGCTTTCTTTTCTTACTTTCTCTATCAGCAGCAAGCCTGATTTCTTGCTGTTCTTGTGATTCCTCGGCACGCTTTCTTTTCTTACTTTCTCTATCAGCAGCAAGCCTGATTTCTTGCTGTTCTTGTAATTCCTCGGCACGCCTTCTTTTTTCACTTTCTCTTTTAGCAGCAAGTCTGCTTCCGCGTTGCTCTGGTAGTTCCTCGGCACGCTTTCTGTTCTTTCTTTCTCTATCAGCCTCAAGCCTGTTTCCTTGCTGTTCTTTTGATTCCTCGGCACGCTTTCTGTTCTTTCTTTCTCTATCAGCCTCAAGCCTGTTTCCTTGCTGTTCTTTTGATTCCTCGGCACGCTTTCTGTTCTTTCTTTCTCTATCAGCCTCAAGCCTGTTTCCTTGCTGTTCTTTTGATTCCTCGGCACGCTTTCTTTTCTGACTTTCTCTATCAGCAGCAAGTTTTTTGGCATAGACTCTTTGAGCATCTTCATCGGCTTTTGCCATTGCAAGTTCATCAGTCATTTTAAACTTAAACATTAATAGATTTCTACGTGAACATATGTCTTAAATATCTTGAATGACGTCACCGTCGTAGCAAAAATGACGACAACTAACTTGATGACGTCAGTCAACACAGAAACATGACGTCACCTGACAGACAGACAGACACACAGACAGACAACTTATTTTTATATATATAGATATATATATATATATATATATATATAAATATATATATATATATATATATATATATATATATATATATATATATATATATACATATATATATATATATATATATATATATATATATATATATATATATATATATATATATATATATATATATATATATATATATATATATATATATATATCACAGGTGAGACACAGGGACACAACTACAATGGCGCGTAACTAATATGGCGCGTAACGACTTACGCGCGCGCGGGGGCTTGGGGGGGGCACGAAGCGCCCCCACCAACTAGATGTTGGGGTGGCGCGAAGCGCCACCCCAACAGTTAGTACGTCATAAAAATATACAATTATAGAAGTTCGTTACGTTAGTTTATTCGTAAGTTACGTATATTTATTACTAACAAAAACGTTCGTAAAAAAAGTACTAGTTGTATTTTTAAGTAACCAAAAGCTGGAGGACAACTAGGCCTCCTCCCCCACCCCTTTTTTCAAAATCGTCCGGTCAAAACTATGAGAAAGCCATTTAGCCAAAAAAAAATTAATACACAAATTTCGTTTTAGTTATTCATATGCGGTGAGCCAAAACCAAAACATGGATTAATTCAAAAACGTTCATAAATCAAATAAAATAACAAGTTTTTTCCACTGACAGTAAAGAGCGACATTCAAATTTAAAACGAACAGAAGTTATTCCGTAAGTGAAAGAGGCTGTCCCTTCCTCAACGTCCCGCTCTTTAAGCTAAAGTATGACTCTTTGTCACAGTTCTGCTTTTTAAAATAATAAAAAAGAGCTAAGAGCTCATATGAAACTTGTGACGAGGTCGGAAGAGACAATAGCCAAGAGCTCATATGGTATGAGCTCTAGCAGAATTCTAAGAATCAATAGGTTGTTTTAAAAGGAAAATCAGAGGCTTAATGCCGTTAGGGATTTAAAATAAGAGCTATGAGTCACGAGGTCCTTCTAAATATCACAATCCATTAAGATCCGATCACCAACTCGTAAGTTAAAAATACCTCAATAATTCGAATGTTTCCTCTCTCCCTTCAGCCCCCCCAGATGGTTGAATTGGGGAAAACGACTTTATCAAGTCAATTTGTGCAGCTCCTTCACATGCCTACCAATTTTCATCGTCCTAGCACGTCCAGAAGCAAAAAACTCGCCAAAGTACTGAACCCCACCCCCAAAGAGAGAGGATCTAATCCGATTACGTCAATCACGTATCTACAACATTTATAAGCGTTTTCCAACCTTTTAGGTTTCCCCTTCCAGCTCCCCCAATGTAAACAGATCTGGTCGGGATTTGAAATAATAGCTCTGAGACATGAGTTTCTTCTAAATATCAAATTTCATTTTTGAAGATCCGGTCGCCCGTTCTTAAGTTAAAAATACCCCAATTTTTCTAATTTGTCCAAATTAACAACCCCCAGCTCCCCCAAAAAGAACGGATCCTTTCAAATTATGTCAATCACGTATCTATAGCTTGTACTTATTCTTCCCATCAAGTTTCATCCTGATCTCTCCACTCTAAGTGTTTTCAAAGATTTCCAGTTTCGAAGATTTCCAGTTTCCTGCTCCAACTCCCCCCAGTGTCACCAGATCCGGTGGGATTTAAATGAGAGTTCTAAAGCGCAAGATCCTTCTAAATATCAAATTTCATATAGATCTGATCACCCGTTCGTAAGTTAAAAATACCTCATTTTCTCTAATTTTTCCGAATTATCCCCCCCAACTCCACCAAAGAGAGCGGATACGGTCCGATTATGTCAGTCACGTATCTTGGACTTTTGCTTATTCTTTCCACCAAGTTTCATCCTGATCTCTCTGCTTTAAGCGTTTTCCAAGGTTTCTGGCCCCCCCCAATGACACTACATCCGGTCGGGATTTAAAATAAGAGATCTGAGTTACGATGCCCTTCTAAATACGATATTTCATTCCGATCCGATCACTCCTTCGTAAGTTAAAAATACCTAATTTTTTCTAATTTCTTAGAATTAACACTTCCCCCAACTCCCCCAAAGAGAGCCGATCCGTTCCAGTTATGTTGTGTGAATCACGTATCTACGACTTTTGTTTATTTCTCCCACCAAGTTTCACCCCGATCCCTCCACTCTAAGCGTTTTCCAAGACTTTAGGTTCCCCCCAACTCTCCTTAATGTCATCAGATCCGGTCGGGATTTGAAATAAGAGGTCTGAGACACGATACCCTTTCAAATATCGAATTTCGTTAAGATCCGATCACTCCTTCGTAAGTTAAAAATACCTAATTCTTTCTAATTTTTCAGAATTAACACTCCCTCCCCAGCTCCCCCAAAGAGAGTGGATCCGTTCCGGTTATGTCAACCGCGTATCTAGGACTTGTGATTATTTTTCCCACCAAGTTTAATTTTTCCCACCACTCTAAGCGTTTTACAAGATTTTAGGTTCTCCCACAACTCCCCCCAATGTCACTGGATCTGGTCGGGGTTTAAAATAAAAGCTGGGAGACACAATATCCTTCCAAACATCAAATTTCATTAAGTTCCAATCACCCCTTCGTAAGTTAAAAATATCTCTGTTTTTCTAATTTTTCAGAACTACCCCCCCCCCCCCAACCCCCCAAAGAGAGCAGATCCGTTCCAATTATGTCAATCACTTATCTGGGACTTGTGATTATTTTCCCCATCAAGTTTCAACCCGATCCTTCTATTCTAAGCTTTTTCCAAGATTTTAGTTCCCCTAACTCCCCCCAATGTCACCAGATCCAGTTGGGATTTAAAATTAGAGCTCTGAGACACGGTTTTCTTCCAAACATCAAATTTTAATAAGATCCGATCACCTGTTCGTAAGTTAAAAATACCTCATTTTTTTCTAATTTTTCCGATTTAACCGTACCCCCACTCTCTCCCCCCCAGATGGTCGAATTGGGGAAACGACAATTTCTAATTTAATCTGGTCTTGTTCCTGATACGCCTGCCTAATTTCATCGTCCTAGCTTACCTGGAAGTACCTAAAGTAGCAAAACCGGGACAGACAGACAGACCG
This sequence comes from Artemia franciscana, assembly GCF_032884065.1. Taxonomy (NCBI): domain Eukaryota; kingdom Metazoa; phylum Arthropoda; class Branchiopoda; order Anostraca; family Artemiidae; genus Artemia; species Artemia franciscana. The sequence continues at coordinate 21,412,658 of NC_088875.1, forward strand.
ACAGAATTTTCGATCGCTATATGTCATTTGGTAGAGCAAAACAGCACGTGAAACATAAGAGTAAACGCACAAAAAATTTTGGGCTATTTCTGCCAAGTTTTATGGTACACGATTGGGGAAATAAGTGATTCACAGCGAGAGGGCTCTTTAGCAATTTAATAAAATGACTCTGGAGCCCTAATTTTACTCCGGATGAGCTCTCTCCGGATATTCAACGACCAATGGTTACAATCCCTAGAAAAGGAAAGAAGAAAAACAATAAACAAACACACATCCAATCTCGGTTCTAAAGGGTTTCGAACGTTTTTTTATGATTCAACTTTCAGAAGGATCACGCTACTTTTGAGGGTCTTTTCCAGCTTTTCCTAAAATGATCCAAAAAGTTAAAATCTAATAGTTTTTGGCTTGTGGAATTTGAAATTGGTGAATTCGTTATGTGGAGGGAAGTCCTTTTGATATACATATTGTTATCAAAGTTCATTTTATTCCTTTTAGTTTGGCTTTCTATTGACAAGAGGTCATTCACTGCCATGAACAGCTATGATTTTGAGTTGATTTTTCTAGATAAATGCTCGGTCGTTTAGACAAATCTTGTTCTTAGTGGATGACCCCCCCCCTCCGCATCTTTCCCTACTTTACAAATAAGTGTCTGAATAGTTTTTTTTTATGTGAAACTAAAATACTTTCATAATTACAAGGGAGGTATCATTCTGTGGCACCCATTCTGTAGACTCTTACCCAACATATTCTTTCAAATAAAGGGATATTGGGGATATATTAACCCCCCTCCCTTGTCACATTTATATTAGGGACCTCTCACTGAAAGACGGAAAACATGAACCAAAATCATAATTGAAGATTTCAAGCCGAGGCAAATTCACGGAAAGATCCACTGACCTACCCTAACAGTTACTACCCGACACTACCACACAATAATAAACTCTTAAAGCATTTAATGAATCACTTTCGTCAAAAAAAGCTGAAAATATTTATCCATAAGATAACATATATTCTCCCACCTCCACCAAAAAAAAGAAGAAGCAAAAGGCACAGATCCTCACAAAGGTTCCATGACCTGTAAAATTTCGATTAATTTTACAAGGACTAAAGTTATGTTTAGAGTGGATTACATCACCACGTGGCAAAACGATATATGATACTGGCAGGCTGTATAAATAGCTTTTCAATGATGATGCCTCGACTGAATACTGCAAAAATTTCATTCGATAGCGTTTGATGGCCCTTTTCATGGTTAGAGTGATAGCTACAAACAAGCAATTAGTAACCCACTGCCCTCAGTCACCAAATTTGTATACGCATATATCGTATATAATGTTTTTCCACGTTTTACCACGGCCCTCAGCCACCCTCTTGTATTTACTCCCCCTCCAAGCCACTTTAATAATTTCCATAAATCGCCTGCTGAATAACCGAAATAGCAGGCCAAATTCCAATCTCTTTATCCAGTCAACGCAATTTTTGTAGAATTGTATTTGAAAATAGCATAAAAATGACTCTCGAGTTTTGTCTTGTCATAAAATTTATGACAAATCTTGTTTTAGAAATACGTACTCACTTTCTAGCCCCTAACTGGTGATTTAATGGGGAATAAAAACAAGGAGAAGATGAAAAAGAAAGACACTTGAGTGCTCCTCTTCAATGAAAAGTGATTTTCCTTGTTATTCAAGGTGGGGGACTTTAATCATCCTGTTTAGGGTTTTCGATCATTGTGATTTCAATGTGGCAATTTTCATCTCTAATGATTAGCTCCCTATGATGTTAAAGGCCAAGAAGTAAAAATAGTGAAAGTAAGAGGTTATTTTCTTGTAACAGGTTCAAACTTTTTTTCTAGTATCACGGCAGAAAAATTATGATAACAATGACATAAATTTAAATTGAATTGTATTTATAGAAATTTTATACCTAAAATTTTATTGAGTACACATTTTAAATTCTTTTAATGTCCTTCAGGCTTTTATGTTTCACATAAGATGATATTTAATTAATAATTGCATTTTTCACCAACGTTTCTTCAAAGAGGCTAAGGGTAATATAGGCTACCCCATGGAATCTTCAAAAGACAAAATTGCAGACTTTTTAAACGAAAAGTTAAAGAGAGGTCTAAAGTAAAAGCTATATTTAATACCCTGTTTTAACAAAACCTTTAGCTGACTTCTATAGTTGCTTCGCCTAGGCTGGACAAAGATTTTTTTCCAAAGGTTTACTGTGTACATTTTTAAAACCTAAAAACAGCTAAAAAGTTATTTTTATAAACTAAGTTTTTCTGATGAAAGTATAGAGTGAAGTTGAAACTCAAAACGAACAAAATTTATTGATTCGCAGCCTATGCAATATGTTTTTGAAATACCTTTTCAAATAAACTGGCTCAAATTTCAATATTTTTGCAGAATTTTGAAAAAAGGTAGTGCTTTATTGAAAACTAAGCTTGTTTAAGTTTTTTAGAGAATTAAAATTGTACGGTAAAATTTGTTAAGTTCAATGTCGATAAAAGACTTTTGAGAGCTTTAAAAATAAGCCTTTTATCTTCTGTATGCTACCTAACGAATTTCTGTGCGTAACTCTGTTCTGTTGTGTCGGTTTTGTGTTTTCAGTAAAGCGTTTCTTTTCAAAATTTCCGGTCGAAGTAGTTGGTTGGTATCACAAAATGACACAAATCACTTCACTGATGTGGTATTATCTCTTTTGTTGCTTAAAAAGGGCGTTAAAACTTCCCATTTCTGTTTGAATTACCCGACTTCCAATACTATACGATAATTTGTTTGATTCGATCCTTCTTGGGCCAGGAAAAAGAAAAGAAGAAAAAAGTAAACAACTAAAAACACAGATAAACGCCATTACTTTTTATTCTTCGGAAAAATTAGATTTATTGAAGCTATTTTTATTTTTAATTTTCATCAAGATTACCCACATTTAGGGTTGTTTCTCTCCTTTTTCTAAAACCATGCACATTTTTTGTATATTAATAGCTTTTTTGGGTGAAATTAGATTTCCTCAATTTGAATTAAAATAGAGCAGATCCTTCTGAAGTAAATTCTGGTATCAATATTCTTTTTCTTGAGTTTTTGCTCACTATTGGCATGGGTTTTATCGTTACTTACAATTTGCTGCCACGAACTGTTTGATAATGTCGAAAAACAAGGCTGAACCTTATTTATGAAACATTTCGAATAGCAATGATGCTATCAGAGGAAGGGCGTGGATAATTGCTTATTAGGTCAAAACAAACAAGAGGTGAAAACGTTGATAACAGTTGGTAAATTAGATACTTGTGTGGCAATTTTTTAAACCCTTACCACCATCCCCCGAAGAAATTTGTCTGTCTTGTCTCTTTCCTTGTAGAAAAATTCTGTGGTAAACATATCAAGTAATACTTAAAAAGATTTTACTTACAATTCTCAATTTTGTTTTCCCATTTGACTTCTGACTAAGATGCTTCAGACTCATATTGGGTATAGTTCTTTCTCCAAGTGGGACACAATCGTAAGCGACACTGATTACAAGGTCTTTGCCGGCTCCTTGGTGTAATCCAAGAACAAAACTAGAAACTATGTACCTGCTTTTCAAGGTCGGAGCAGAAAACGAGGTTGTGTAGGTTTTGCCTATTCTGTTGGCAGCTTCAATCACGACTAAAAAAGAAGATAAGGACGTTAAGGAAGTTGCAAGTGTTGTCTGCTATTTAACAAAGCAGAACCGCAAAAATCCAACTTAAGAATTTATTTGTTGTATTAGCTTATGGAATATCTTGTTATAAATATCTCGATGCATTGAAACTGGCCGCTTTGAAAGGTAGGAACAAGGAATCTAAAAAACAAATTAGTAGCGTTGTAAAAATACGCGACAACTTTCAAAGGAATGGGGTCTGCAAGAACTTACCTGCAGATGCTTATCCCTCCGCCCCCCTAAGAAAACTGGAAGTGGTTCTCTAGGTAATGTTTCTTTTGTTTGTATATTACAGGGACGTGGAATCAACAGATGAGCTATCGTTCACCTTACACCCTGTGAAAGACTTTCAAAAGAATCATGGTATGGTGATAAATCTAAATCATAAGTAAAAAAAAATTCTTTTGATTTCTAACATTTTAATAACAAAATTTATACGAAGAAAAAATATTAATATAATTCTTATGCGAACTAAGAAGCAGATATATCAACACTTACACATACGTTAACAAATAGCTGTGAACATACAGGCGTGCACAAATAGCAGTAAGGATCAAGTTCAAGTTCCATTTGTTTCCATCAAATAACAATGACAAAATAATATCCCAAAGGGCTCAATGACCCGTTATTTTGGAAATGACATAGAGTAAATAAGGAATGATAAAACTTGGCATAAATATACTAACCAACATCTAAACTTAAATCTATAAGGCAAAGAAATCAACTCACCGGCAGTCCCAACGAAACAGCGACCCTCACATCACCCGACAGTAAAATACAATTTAAAATTCTCTGCGTCATCGAGGATAGGATCCAACGCCAACAAAACAACAAAAAAAAATTAGACCACAAGACACTTTTAATAAGAAACCTTTAATAAGAAACTTTTCATCTGTCTCTTAAAGGAGTCAAGTGTTCGTGACTGCCTGATCTCAGCGGGAACCAAGTTCTAAGCACGCCCCACAGTCACGGCCAGACCGAAGTATGAAAAACCGAGGGAGTAGCTGGAATCATCACATCCTCCTAGTTTCGAACCGTATACAAATTTATTTCCCCTACTAGTTTGACTAGTCCCGAAAAACACCGTGGGAGATATCCCTGGGAGTATTGATATGCCAATGAAGATAGAAATAAAGCATAAATATCTTAAATCTTAAGGTGGTCAACAGGAGGGTGAGTAGCCTACTGGAGAATTCTTGCCACTTACTCATGAAGATGGTGAATAGGAGCAAGTACCGAAGGAAATGTGGACATCGACACAGATGACATATATCGAATAGTAACATATATAAGGGTAAATGAGAGGGAAGTATAAAAGACGGAGGATAGGAAAAGGAAATAAACGCTTAAATTTTCGGATGATTCCAAGTCCACGGGAAATTTTCGCTCTCATTATTTGACCATGCCACTTAAACGATAAATTTTCATCCAAAATTACTCCCAAGAACCGCACATATCGATGCGGGGGCGACTTATGGAGCCTCTTGGTGTAGGAAGCTCAGTAGTTGTGGGGAAGTTCACACCTTTACGAGAAAAATAAGAAGGTACCTCTTTTTTACATTTAAAGCTAGTTGATTTATGTCAAACCAAATGAGTATCTTCTCAGTCATTGCTTAAATCCTTAGAATCAGGTATGATTCATTCGGAGCTGTAGCACCAAAAGTAGTGTCATCTGCGAATTCTATCAATTCTTCTCGACTATCAGATGTGAACACCAACGTAGTCTTAGAGTAAAATTTATGACACAATCCATTGCCAACATTCTTAATTAGGGTGTTGAAAAGTTGGTAGAGATCGTTCACATCGATGAAGAAGAGGGTTGGCCTAGGAACAGAACCTTGGGGTACTCCGTATTCAATTAGAACTTTTTTGTCTGTAACTTCCGCGGCGATAGATCTCTCAGTTAGGTATGACGAGAACCACGACAATGTTTCCTCAGCACACCAAGATGATAAAGTTTACAAATGAGGATCTTGTGTGTTAGGCTGTCAAAGCTTTCTTTACATCAAGAAAAATGGCTGCAGGAATAAGATTTGAATCTAAAGATCGTTTCATAAATTGAAAAAGTCAATTTATGTTTCTGTAGAAATTTGTTTTTGTGAAAATGTTCTGTGGAATACTTAGCGTAAAAGCCAGACTGATGCTGATAGAAAAAAAATTAGCTTCAAGAAATCTCAACAGACGTTTGAGCATTGCCCTTTCAAATATCTTACATAACACTGACGAAACAGAGATCGGCCAGTAATTCCAAGGATCCTAACGGTCACCTCCTTTAAAGAGAGCTATCACACGCGCTAATTTAAGACGTTGGGGAAATACTCTTAGTTGAAATGACCTATTAATCAAATGGCAAATTGGCGTGATAATCGATGAAAGGATACGTTCAATTACTTTAGCAGAAATCTGGTCAATACCTGTTGAAGTATTCTTTAAAGACAAAACAATATTTCTGATTTCCTGCACCGTAACCTTCTCAAGAACCATTGATTTCAAGCACTCAGGACCTAAGAACTGTTTCAAAGACCGCGACACAGAAAAATAAGAAACACTATTAGCAGTTTTTTCCCAATCTCTGCAAAGAATTTAATCATGTGATGTTCAAAGAATTTATATCATATGATTTACAAAAGACATAATAATAAATTTAACTTCTAGTGTTAATAATATTTTGAATTTCATTATAAGATAAATGCTTAGACTAATTTTAAGCCCCTTGCCTTAATTCAGTTCATTTAAGATTTGGCATACGAAATCAAAACCAACAAGAAAACTTGGAAGAATATCTTATATAATTTAGTTGGTATTATAAAGCTATCCGTAACTTTTCAGGATTAAAATACCATAGGTGGCACTAATTATTACGAAACTAGCTCATTGTTTTACGTTATCGTTTGTACCCGTTGGGTAAACACTTAATTCTGTCAGATTTAAAAAGTTGGAATACAATGTGCACCAATTTGCAGCAAGTAGCAGCAAGCAGCAAGTTATTACTTACAAGTCTTCTACATGTCTTACCACTGGAACCAAATTGGTTTTATCATCAAATATACTGGAAACAAATGATAGATACACCAACTAGCAAAAGTTGCTAACCCCTCATTGCCGAAGGTGATTATTACCTAACAGCCGACTATTCCTTACAATTCCTCTATATGTCTCACAATTTGTATCGGTCTATATTTGTACCTTACTACTGAATTTGCCACCCCTTGAAAATTTCAAACTGGTATACTTCATGAAGGAATTTTTGTACCAAAAAATGGATGTCATACACTTTGATCAGCACATCAAGAGCTATCGATTGCCGTCGAAAAAAAATTCTATCTGTCTTAGTTCGAAATTTGATTTTTTTTTTACCGTAGGCCAACTTACTAACGTCACCACTTAGAAAGGAGCAAAGGATAAGCTCCAATTTCTTTAGCAATGAGATAATTTTTAAAGTTTATTAGGCACATCTGATACCATTTCTCTACCGCAATCCCAAGTCCGAAAAACCGAATGATAAACTCAGCTGAAATCACGAACAGAAATGGATAGAAACATTAGATGGCAGCACTTTCAGACCCGTGAGAAAATGCCACATTTTTGTTTCTGTAAATTTTTCTATTTATCACTCAAAGAAGATATATTGGCTGTGGGGCCGGGTTACTGCCGCATATATTTAACACTTGTAGATTTTAGTCGATCTTCAAGTTGAAAGTGGTGCCTGCCTGCTTGCCTGCTAGAACGGAGCTTTCCACTCGAAAGCAGAAACATGGTTTGATGAAACGAAAGCTTGGCTGCACTACTGCAGATACTCCTCTCTGACATAGGCTACATAACTCCACTTCACTCGCACACTATAGGCTCTGGCTCGTAGGACGAGCAAAAACCATCCTTTTTGGCCCCAGGCATGAGTTCTACGGAGCTTTCCAAAATGTAATGTCATATTCATCAATCCGGCCTGAAGTCCACACTTTCCGTAAAAACCGCACAGGTTAGACCCTTACCAGTTTCCAGGAATAAGCTGAGATCGCCGGCATAGGAAAAAAAAAACGGGACAAAACCAAAGTGTTGCTCTCGCAACACAATGAAATACTAGAACCAAAAATCACAAAAATCACTTTGAAATATAGGGGAGTGCAAAAAAAAAAAAACAGAATTCTCTTTTTCTTTTTTTGCACTCCCCTATATTTCAAAGTGATAGAAAAGTGGTCCTCATTCCTAATTTTGTCCTAGGATTCCTATGTTAGGGAGAAAATCCCTAAATCAAAAACACTATAGTTTGCTCTCTTTCCTATTTACTTACCTGTTGGACAAGAACTAATATTGAAAAGATCATCACCCTAATTTTAGGGAAATTTTTTATAATGATATTTCATACTAACCACTCGAGACCATAAGTGAAATATCCAACGATGATGAGTGAGCAACAAGACCATTTACCAATCATCTTATAGGTCTGTAATTTAAGTCTCAGCTAGAAATCAGTTAGTGTCACTTGGGCCCCAAATACAAACTCGTATTTTTCTTGGGGAGGAAAGATTTGTTACGTAAATCGAAACAGTATCTAGAGGGATCGCAGGGGTATTTTTAATTGGAGTATGCAGTCAAAATCGGGTTTCCTAAACAAAGCACCCTGTCCGTATTCATTCATTTATTGCTTTTATGCCACGCTCTGATTCACCCATATATTTCTTATGGCTGCATGTTATGGATAAACAATTTTTAAACGAATTTTAAACGTGTTCAGATTCTTCAAAATAAAGCAATGCGTCTTATTGGTGGATATGTTGAAGGTGAACACAACACTACTGCTTGCTTCAAAAAGTTACAAGTGTTGAACGTAGGACCGCTACGGGAATACCAGGTTGGGATTTTTACTTATCAATGAAGGAATAATGCAAGTCCAGAAGTTTTTCATGATTACATTAGTGAAAATAGATCTTTGCATCATTATGAAACGTGTCACGCTAGTGATTTCGTCGTCCCGCACAGAAGTAGAACCAGGGCCGGTTTCCCTACTAGATATTCGGGGCCTAATGAGAGGAGCTCTGTTCCAGAGAGCATTTGGGCGGCTGAGCACCTGGGTTATTTAAGAATAAATTAAAAAAGTAAATATTAGGCCAAGGTTAATAGAGCTTTTATTTATTTATTTATTTTTCGTTTCTTTTTCTCTCTTTTCTGTTTATTATTATGAAATTGATTATTATTATTGATTAGATGATGAGAGATTAATTGTTATTGGTTATTTTTTTTCTATGTTTCGTTTGTATTGAATTATTGGTTAAAAAATGGGTTTTATATACCCGCCCAGCCGCAAGTGCTTTTTTGTTTTTTTCTTGGGGTGGGTACTTGCATATTAGTTAAATGTATTTGGTTCATAAATAAAGTGAACTGAGCTGAACTGAACTGAACCCTTTCCACAATTCTAAGCCCGAAGGCTGAAGAGACCTGGATAGCATATGAATAATGTTGAAACATTATTCATTGATTTAATGCGGTAAAAAGCTGCGGAACAAAACTGGTTGCAATGGTTCGTAGCTTCCAATTTTGTTGTTATCGAAATTTTACTATTTTGGTTGTATTGAAATGTAAGACAAAAAGATTATTTTAATAAAACGGTGGACTAAATATTAGCCTAAAGGATGTCTAAAGGATAAATAAAAATTGATATGAATAATGGTTCGGTTCTAAGCGTTTGCACACAGCCCCGCGGAAAATACCGACACATTATTATTGTTTAAGTTTTTACGGACGAAATCGTTGCCAAGTTCTACGAGCTAGTTTTTCTTATCTTCCAAGTACAGAACTACCATAAATAATAACTAATAAATAAATGAAACCCAAAACGAACAGAAATTGAAATATATAACCTAGTCAAACCCAAAACGTACAATAATAAAAAGGATTGGGCTCACAACCCAAGTACTGATGAGTCTTCAGCTCCTATGAGCACACCCTTACTTGAGGACTAAAGATTGCCTATATCAAACTAGAGCATTGACCCACTAACAGACACTTATCCCACCCAGACAGGTATCTGATACTTTTGTATGAGTGGTCTACATATTCCTGTCAAGACTTGATTAGCAAATATTCTATCTTCATTGAATAATCCAAGGGTTTCATTGCTCCTACCCTAACTTTTTACCTCCTTCCTTTTTTCTGCTTATTTTGTTGATTTATACTTTTATATTATTATGCTTAAATTGTTTGACAAAAACACATGCAATCCCACAGATTTAGACACACAAACACACAAAGACATACACAGAGAAAAGAAAACACCTGCTGAAACACACAGGCATAGAGAGAGAAAGGCAAACAAAACTCCACTCAGACATACAGGCAGAGAGAGTAAGAAAGAGAAAAACTACAAACACAGTGAGTCAGACACACAAACACAAGGACTAGGACAAGCAAACATCTGCTCAGATTTACACTCAGATTTACAGGCACAGAGAGCGATATAGACAATAAAACCTACAAACATACTGTAAGACACAGAACCACAAACACGAAACACAAAAACAAATACAAACACAGATTCAGACACACAAACACACAAATACAGACATGAAGACAAGTAAACGCTCACTCAGACACACAGGCACAGAGAGAGAAAGACAAGCAACCATCATCTCAGACACACAGGCACAGAGAGTTAGAGAGACAAAAACACCTAAAAAAACACAAAGTCAGACACACAGACATAGGGGCAAGCAAAAATCCACTCAGACACATTGATACAGGGAGTGAGAAAGACAAACACCTACAAACACAAAGTCAGATGCACAAACACACGAAGACAGACACGAGAACAAGCAAATATCCACTCAGACACTGTGAGTGGGAGAGACATAAATACTTACAATCAAACACATTCAGACATACAAACACATAAAGAGGGAAACCAGGACAAGCAAACATCAGCTCAGACACACAGGCAGAGAAAATAAAAGAAATAAAACACGTACAAGCACACGGAGTCAGATACAGAAACATACAAAGACATACACGGGGACAAGCAAACATCGGGGACAAGCGAACTGTTTGTTTTAGTGGATGTTTGCTTGTCCCCGTGTCTGTCTTGGTGTGTTTGTGTATCTGACTCTGTGCGTTTGTAGGTGTTTCTGTCTCTATCACTCTCTCTGCCTGTTTGTCTGAGCGTGCGTTTTTTTGTCACTTTGTCTGTATTTTTGTGTTTGTATGTCTGATCATGTCTGTTTTCAGGTGTTTTTGTATCTTCTACTCTCTGTTCCTGTGTTTCTGAGCGGAGGTTTGTTTGTCCTCGTGTCTGTCTTTGTGTATTTGTGTGTCTGACTCTCTGTGTTTGTAGGTGTTTTGTTACTCTCACTCTCAGTGCCTGTGTGTCCGAGCTGACTGTGTTTATGTGTTTGTATTTCTGAATCTGTGTGTTTGTAGGTTTATTTGTCTCTCTGACTCTCTGTGACTATGTGTATGAGCGCATGTTTGTTTGTTCCCATGTCTATCTTTGTGTGTTTGTATGTCTGAATGTGTGTGTTTGTAGTTTTTTTTGTATCTCTCACTCCCTGTGCCTGTGTGCCTGAGTGGATGTCGGCTTGTTCCCATGTCTGTCTTTATGCGTTTGTGTGTCTGATTCTATATGTTTGTGCGTGTTTTTATCCCTCCACTCTCTGTGCCTCTGTTTCTGAGTGGATGTTTGCTTGTCCCCGTGTCTGTCTTTGTATTTTTGTTTGTCTGACTCTATGTGTTTGTAGGTGTTTTGTCTCTCTCGCTCTCTGTGCCTGTGTGTTATAGCGGATGTTTGCTTATCCTCGTGTCAGTCTTTATGTGTTTGTGGGTCTGACTCTGTGTGTTTATGGGTGTCTTTGTCTCTCTCACTCTCTGTGCTTGTATATCTGAGTGGATGATTGCTTGTCTTCGTTTCTGTTTTTATGTGTTTGTGTGTCTGACTCTGTGTGTTCGCAGGTGTTTTTGTATCTCTCACTCTATATGCCTGTGCGTCTGAGATGATGTTTGCTTGTCAATTTCCCTCTGTGCCTGTGTGCCCGAGCGAGTGTTTGCTTGTCTCCGTGTCTGTCTTTGTGTGTTTGTGTGTGTGCATCTGTGTGTTTGTATATGTTTTTTTATCTCTCCCACTCTCTATGCTTATATGTATTAGCGGCTTTTTGCTTGTCTATATCTCTGTGTCTATGCGTCTGAGTGGGTGTTTGTTTGTCCCCATTTCTGTTTTTTTGTGTTTCTGTGTCTGAATCTATGTGTTTGTATCTGTTTTTGTCTCTCTCACTCTCTGTGCCTTTATGTCTGAGCGGGTGCTTGCTTATTTTTCTGTCTGTCTTTGTGTTTTTGTGTGTCTGACTCTATTTATTTGTAGGTGTTTTTGTCTCTCTTTCCGTCTCTCTGTGTCTGTTTGACTCAGCGGCTGTTTGCTTGTCTCTCTCGGTACCTATGTATCTGAGCGACTGTTTGCTTGTCTCTCTGTCTGTCTTTGTGTGTTGATTTTTGATTATACCCCTCTCCCAGTAAAATATCCCTTCCCCTTGAAAATTCCCCCCGGAAAATACCCCACCGAAAACATCCCTTCGGAAAATACCCCCCCCCCCCTTAATAGAAAATACCCCCTGGAAAACAAGGCTTTTTAAATTTTATAATTTTACTTGATTTTTTTTCCGTGGGGGGAAGGAATTTTGGTATTGGTGTTTACACGCCACTCACTCAAGTTTACTCCGTGCAAAAATCCAGAGCAGGCTGGTTTCTTCGTTAGTTTCTTTCAGCTCAACGTAAGACAAGGCAAAGACAAGTGAGAGAATAGATGGGAAATATATAACTTTGGTAATATATTTGCACATAAGGATGCGGCTTAAAGTATCTGGACAGTTTGAAGTCAGAAAACAATTCTTACTTCATAATATAGAAAATAATTGTACCTAACATATTTTGCATGCATACCCACTATAATTTCCCCCCCCCCCCCTAATATGCAAATATATAGCCCAAATTTGTTTCTAAAATAACCAACAAACTAATGAAGAAAACGTTTCGTCTTCGAGTTTTACACATTGTAAACTTGAGTGAGTGGCATATAATACTAAAAAAAAAACAGAATTGTTCATGGAGAGAGCCGGGTTTTACGGTATTATTTAAAAACCAATCAAAAATCAAGTTAAAAAACAAGTTTTTTCAAGAGAAAGTGTGGAACAACACTAGAACTTAAAACGAAAAGAAATTATTACGTATACGAAAGGAGTTTTCTTTTCCACAAAACGTTGCTCTTTACCCTTAAGTTTCGACATTTTGTATTAATCCTTTAAGAACGATTCCTGAAACGCAATGGCCATTCAATCAGAATAATAAGATTTGTTTTAAGATTCATAAACAAAACTTCACAGTAAAGAGCAAGGTCTCGAGGAGGAGGCAACCCGTTTCATATGCGTAATAATTTCTGCTCGTTTTTAGGTTTGATGTTGCTCCTTTATTTTCAGTTGAAAAAAAACTGTTTTTTATGTAATTTCTGATAGTTTTTAATAATACCGGGAAAACCGGCTCTCTCTCTCTATATGAAAAATTCCGGTACTTGTGTACTATACGTCACTCACTCAAGTGTACAATGTATAAAACTCGAGAAGACACTGTTTTCTTCGTTACTTTAGAAACACATTTTGGCTATATATTTGCACATTAGGGGAAGAGGGTTTACATTATAGTGGGTCTGCACGGAAGATGTGTTAGCTACAGTTATTCCGCACATTATGAAGTAAGAATTGTTTACTGAATTCAAACTGTCCAAATATTTCCCACTCCCCTTTATGTGCAAATATATAGCCCAAATTATAAACTCTCCCATCAATTCTGTCACTTGTCTTTGTCTTGTCTCACGCTAAACTGAAAGAAATGAACGGAGAAACCGGTTCACTTTTTAGTTTTACAGAGCGCAAACTTGAGTGAGTGCGTATAATACCGAAGATCTAAAATTCCTTCCCCCTACAGAAAATAACAATAAGAAAAAACTCAATTAAAATTCTCAAATTCGGAAAGCCTTATTTTCCACGGATGGGGGGTGTATTTTTCGGGGAAGGGGGTAAAAACAGGGAGGAGGGGTTATTTTCTTCGGGGTTATTTTCAGGGGGAGTAAACGCCAAGAACCGAAAAAAAACCGCAACAATTTTCAAAACAAATTTTTAAATTTTAATGTCGCTTTTTCATTTGTTTGAAAAAACACATTTTTTAATTGAATTTTGTTTTTAATAGGATCCCAAATTTAAACCGTAGGGATTAATTAGCCCCCAATCATTAACATTCCATGACTCGAACTTGAAACCTTTTTATTGTATTTGAAGTTTTCACCAAAATACTACCCTCGCCACTGTGGATATTTGCGGGTTTAATAGATACCAAGCACCAAGTGGATGATAAAATAGGTTCTTCGGGAGCACCTCATTAACACGCAAGTGATACAGACTGAAATGTAAAAAAGGAAGTTCTAGTATTTTCCAAAACAAACTGATAACCCTGATGACGTTTTTGATGGCACAGTGGGCGTAACAGTGAGAATATGAATGACTGCCAGGTGAAGGAGGAGCAGTAGTAGAAATTATTCTAACATCCACTGTTGCTCGGTAGGAGGCAGGATGGAAGGTGGTCTATTTCCCGCTGTAAACAAGAAAATGGTAAGAAGAAAATCTAAAGCTTAGTATCTAATGAGCATTTACTATTATTACCCAAAGTACACTCTATATATATATATATATATATATTTGTCATTATGAATGCAGAATTTACCATTAAGATAAATTAAAAATCAAACCTGATTGCGACCTCCTATCTAGTATCACTGTGGTTGATTGTTTGGTTGTCGGAGATTCAAACATAATTAATATGTCTCCGTTTGGCCGTGTCGATTTACGATGTGGTGTAATTTTCTGCATGGCAAAGTATATATCATTTTTGTCGTACAGTTCTCGAAGTTTTTGGCTCAAACCTGAAAAGAAAAAAGGGAGTTAATGTATACGATAACAAATTTTAAAAGGCTTCTAATTTTACAAAAGGTTATAAATAGCAGTGAAATGATTATGCCTAAAAGGTAAAATTTATAAAAAAACGCCTCCACTAGTTTGACCAAAATCGTTTAAATAGGCCTAGACCAGGAATTATTCCAATAGAAACCATCTACGAATAATATTTTTTGGGAAAGGAGGGGGGGGGTGTCAAATTGAAAAAAAAACATACATAAAAAACAAGTAATTCACACTAAAATGTAGGATAGTGTAGAACTGTAATGACCAGTTGGGCAGCGTCATAATTGGATGGGTGGGCCTGGGCCCAAAGTAAAATCCTTCGCGCAAGTGGCAGGTACTAGCCAGTGAGCCTTGTCGGCTCTTGTTAATAATAACCTCCTTGAATCTCCCGGTTCTCCAAATTTTGAATCCGTATCAAGTATAACAAAGAGGCATAATTAATAGTAATGAATTATTTGAAAAGAATATGCAGATCATGTGAAAAAAACCTTAATCCTAAAAACCCGAATTTAATAACGGTATATTCATCGAAAAAATATTTTTTCATGCTGATTTTAAATAAGTAAAATTCATTAATTTAAATTATTTTTTGAGGCCATGAGCCTTTGTGACCTGAGCATCAACTCTGTCTAATAAGTCCATTCGGGGCATAATAATATTGAATTTATAAATATAAAAATGTCAATAATGAAGTTCGCATATCTAAGAAAAGAGCATTCCCCACTGAAGCGTGTTTTTTGTCATTTGCCAAGAGTAGTCTCACTGAACTAACACTTTTAGAATATTAGAAGATGACTCATTTCAGCAGATTGGTGATTTCTCTAATTTTCCACCATAAAACATCAATTTCGGTCAGACTAGAACCACAATCTTAGTGATTGTAAGAAGGTCTAATATTGCTAATTGGCGCTGAACTATTGAATATATAATTATATAGCCTCCCAAATTCAGAGGCTTTACTTCTGTGCACGCGGTGGCACTTTTCTTGCTAAGCCCATTAACTATGTAGTCCATACACTTTAATGGCTGTCATAAAGGCGCTACTAAAGTATTCAGAACAATTTTGTACCAATTTAAACGATGGATGTTTATGGATCATTATATTGTGGAAAAAGGGGGAGCGCAAGTCCGAAAGTACACTTTGAGGTTCAAATTTTCAAACTACTCAACAACTCCTTCAGATCAATATGCATTTCAGGGACAGTTTACACCTTGGAACCCATAAGGAGTGCATTCCGTGAGATAACCTTTATTAATGTTCTAAATTCAAACTGAGAAAAAAATAATTCTCAAAAGAAATTTAAAAAGTGAGGTTAAAACCTAAAACGAAGAGAAATTATACTATACAAGAGACTCAAGGATAGTTTGAGGCATATGAATTCTAAAAATACATAGTAACTAAAACATTACGGAACTTCTAAGACGGTGAAAATTTTTCAAACCTCAAATGATTATTTTGGCCCTACATGCAAGAGCCTTCCTCAGCAATACCCACATAAATAAAACGAAACTTACCGTAAAATACAAACTTTAAAACTAAAATAAAAAGTTCCAAAATTTTTACTTCAACGAAGTTAGACCAGGACTGACAAAAACAAAAAAAAAAAAAAAAAAAAAAGAGGTAAGACTGGTGGATTAAGGATTCTTTCTGGCATCCTCATTCCTTGTTTTTATTTTCTTTTTTCAGTCATTTTATTAAATAAATTTGTAAATTTTGTTCAAGTATAGACACCCATGTCAAGTTCCCCCCCCCCTCACTCCCCCAATATTTTGCTTATTGACACCCTTGACACCTCGCCCCCCTCCCAATATTATGCTCTAGATCCACCCCTGTAAGGCAATTCATTCAGGTGAAATAAAAATTCAGAAAATATTTTTAATTGTTATTCTTGGCTTTTTGGCAGCTAACCTCAAAAGTTTTTTAGCAACAAATTCACATGGATTGACTGCTGATTTTTTAATATAATTTATTGAATCGTTTTTAATTAAATTTGTGCATAAGAAATGAGTGAATATTCCCCCAAATCCCAATTTACATGAATATTATTATTTATATTTACTTTAATTTCTATTGCCTCACGAACAACCTGTTCATAATTAAGTCATTGGTAAAGAGCGAGGATTTTTTTAAAGTATTGCATGGCTGGGGTTATAAAAAATATGGCCTCTTAGAGCAGAATCAAACGAATTACAAACACTAGTAGAATATAAAGCGTGGATCATGTCATCTTTGTGTTGTTGCAGAAGTTTTTCTAAATTTTGATGGATTTCATCGAAATTATATTTGTGATAGTTACATGGTATTTGATACACTCCTTTTTGGCGAGTAACAGGGGTTTTATCTTTACGAGAATTTAGGAAATTCATAATTTTCTAATTACTAGTAAAAAGTATATACAGATCATTTTATGTGCATACTTTTTTATGATTCATAGTAAGTTTTAGAATATATAGAAGGTATATTACATTTAAGGCCCTCATCAAGCACCTTACATGGTAAAAGATGTTTTCGTTTAAGCAAGTGTCTTTTAAGCCTATGGCTAATTGTATTGTTAAAAAAAGGATGGAATAACCATTTCCAAAAAGTATGTCTCTGATAAAAGTTAGTTCTGTTGTGGTATAACTTCCCTCGTAGATCGTATCTTACCCATTTGCTCTGAATATTATATCACAAGAGGACTAAATTTTTTTTCAGAGACATACTTTTTGGAAACGGTAATCCCATCTTTTGTATTATAATCCAATTAGCCGTGGGCTAAAAACACACTATGTTAAGTAAAGAATTCAACTGAATGAGCTCTTCATTTTTGAATTTTTTCGCTGCTAAGGTCATTCATTTGGGAAGAATTAAACATAAAAGAATTGAACTTCTAGCGCAAAGAGTAAGGGTTTGATGGGGCCACAATCAAGATAAGCAGATTGTTTGACTAAGTAAGATCCATTTAGTTTAATGGATTCATATTTCTATTTTTTTAAGCTTTTTTATTCAAGGAAAATAATATTTATAACTTTTTTGCAAAAATACCTGTGTTTCACGGAAAGAAAATACTTAATCTAGCTTTTATTTATTCAAACAAAACTTTAACACATTAAAAACAAGAGCTAAGAGCTCATATGGCACTTGTGACGAGGTCGGAAGTGTCAAGAACCAAGAGCTCATATGGTATGAGCTCTAGCAAAATTCTAAGAATCAATAGATTGCTTTAAAAGGAAAATCAGAGGCTTAATGCCGGTTAGGATTTAAAATAAGAGCTCAGAGTCAAGAGGTCCTTCTAATTATCAAATTCATTAAAATCCGACCAAGTAATCTAAATTAAAATACCTCAGTTTTTCTAATTTTTCCTCTCCCTTCCGCCCCCAAATGGCCGAATCGGGGAAAACGACTTTATCAAGCCAATTTGTGCAGCTCCCTGACACGCCTACCAATTTTCATTGTCCTAGCACGTCCAGAAGCATCAAACTCACCAAAGCAGTAAACCCCACCACCTAACTCCCCCAAAGAGAGCGAATCCATGCCGGTCACGTCAATCACGTATCTACAACATTTATAAGCGTTTTCCAAGATTTTCAGTTTCCCCTTCCAACTCCCCCCAATGTAAACAAATCTGCTCGTGATCTGAAATAAGAAATCTCAGACATGAGTTCCTTCTAAATACCAAATTTCATTAAGATCCGGTCACCCGTTCTTAAGTTAAAAATACCTTAATTTTTCTAATTTTTCCAAATTAACAACCCCCAGCTCCCCCTAAAGAGAACGGATCCGTACCAATTATGTCAATCTCGTATGCATTTATTCTATTCATCAAGTTTCATCCCGATCTCTCCACTCCAAGCGTTTTCCAAGATTCCGGTTTCCGAGATTTCTGTTTCCCCCCTCCAACCTTCCATGTTACCGGATCCGATTCGAATTGAAAATGGAACATCTGAGACATAATATTCTTCTATATATCGAGTTTCGTTAAGATCCGATCATCCATTCGTAAGATACCTCGATTTTCATGTTTTCCAAGAATTATGGTTTCCCCCTCCAACTCCCTTCGGTGTCACCAGATCTGGTCGGGATTTAAAATGAGAGTTCTAAAGCACATGATACTTCTAGATATCAAATTTCATTAAGATCTGATCACCCGTTCGTAAGTTAAAAATACATAATTTTTTCTAATTTTTCCGAATTACTCCCCTCCCCCCAACTCTACCAAAGAGAGCGAATCTAGTCCGGTTATGTCAGTCATCTATCTTGGACTTGTGCTTATTCTTTCCAGCAAGTTTCATCCTGATCTATCCGCTTTAAGCGTTTTCCAAGATTCCCCCCCCCCCTATTGACACTGGATCCGGCCGGGATTTCAAATAAGAGATCTGTGTTTCGAGGTCCTTCTAAATATGAAACTTCATTAAGATACGATCACTCTTTCGTAAGCTAAAAATACTCATTTTTTCTATTTTTTAGTTAACTCTCCCCCAACTCCCCCAAAGAGAGCAGATCCGTTCCGGTTATGTCAATCCCGTATATAGGACTTATGTTTATTTTCCTCGCCAAGTTTCATCCCGATCCCTCCACTCTAAGCGTTTTCCAAGATTTTAGGTCCCCCCCAACTTCCCCTTCACCGGATCCGGTCAGGATTTAAAATAAGAGCTCTGAGACATGATATCTTTCCAATCATCAAATTTCATTAAGATCCAATCACTCCTTCGTAAGTTAAAAATACCTAATTTTTATTTAATTTTTCAGAAGCATCCCTCCTCACCCCAACTCCCCCGAAGAGAGCGGATCCGTTCCAGTTATGTCAATCACGGATCTAGGACTTAAAATAATTTTTACCACCAAGTTTCATCCAGATCCCTCCACTCTAAGCGTTTTTCAAGATTTTAGGTCCCCCCTCAACTCCCCCAATGTCACCAGATCCGGTCGGGATTTAAGATAAGAGCTCAGAGACACGATATCCTTCCAAAATTCAAATTTCATTAAGATCCGATCACTTCTTTGTAAGTTAAAAATACCTCATTTTTCTAATTTTCAGAATTAACCCTCCCCCCTCCAACTCCCCCAAAGAGAGTGGATCCGTTCCGGTTATGTCAATCACATATCTAGGACTTGAGCTTATTTTTCCCACAAAGTTTCATTTCGATCCCTCCACTCTAAGCGTTTTCCAAGATTTTAGGTTTCCCCCAATGTCACCGGATCCAGTCGGGATTGCAAATAAGAGCTCTGAGACACGATATCCTTCTAAACTTCAAATTTCATTAAGATCCGATCACTTCTTCGTAAGTTCAAAATACCTCATTTTTTTCTATTTTTTCAGAATTAAGCCCCCCCCCCCCCCCAACTCCCCTAAACAGAGCAAATCCGTTCCGGTTATGTCAATCACGTATCTAGGACTTCTGCTTATTTTTCCCACCAAATTTCACCCCGATCCCTCCATTTTAAGCGTTTTCCAAGAATTTAGGTTCCCCCATCAACCCCCCCCCCCCCAACGTCACCGAATCTGGTCGGTATTTAAAATAAGAGCTTTGAGACATGATATCCTTCCAAAAATCAAATATCATTAAGATACCATCACCCGTTCGTAAGTAAAAAATACTTCATTTTTTCTATTTTTCCGAATTAACCAGCCCCCACTCCCCCCCTAGAAGGTCAAATCGGGAAACCGACAATTACTAATTTAATCTGGTCCGGTCCCTGATACGCCTGCTAATTTTCACCGTCCTAGCTTACCTGGAAATGCCTCAGTAGTAAAACCAGGACAGACCGACCGACAGAATTTGCGATCGCTATATGTCACTTGGTTAATACCAAGTGCCATAAAATTTAAATGCTAATGCACAACAACTAGTTTCCGAATCTCTTTGTGATGTTTTCCCGGGTTTGATTAATATTTGGCCATGTACACAAACTACACTATAGCTTGTTACGAAACAGTCAGTACGCCCGAACTTGATTCAGCTCCGAAACCACTTGGAATATTTCCACTATTTTGTTAGTCACTTCGCATATCCTTAAATGTACCGAAAAATTGGCAAGGTGAAATTGTATTTATTTTATACTTTTGTGGTTAGAAATACCACTGGGTTCGATATCGCACTGGAATAAGATTACTTGTCCTGGGCCGCAACAAGCGTCTGCCATAGCTGAATATCGAATACAGTGAAACAAACAAGTGATCTTTCCTTTTTTGTAAGGGGAAGGGTTAAAGTCATACAAACAGGAAAATACCGGCAAATTAAATAAAAATGAAGAAAAATTCAGGAAACAACTGAAAAATAATGAGACTGCTACTCGAGGAGCGAGTTTGAGGATATCCCAAATTATCAGAGATTATGCTGAACAAAAGCCTTTGAGGTAGAAGAACATAAAAGAAAATCACACAAGAAAAAATCTGCTTAGAATAAAATTCAGGAATATTTTATATATCAAGAAGTCAAGGTGTGACTAAAATATTTTCGGAGTAAATTTACCAATAAACTGACTAATGGGATAGCTAAGAAATAGACATATCTTTAGAATAAGAATTTCATCCTGAATCAAAATTTAGCACTTATTTCCGTTGGAAATTAACTTTAATCTCTCCCCCCAAAAGTGCAAATATATACCCTGAATCATATGTATGTAAGGAATTTTCCATCATTTTGACAAACTGTTAAATCAGTTTGAAGAAAAGAGTGACTTATGAAATATTACACATGTATACAACTCAGGTTCTATATTTGCACATTAGGGGAAGGGATGGCAAAGGTTATTTACGACGAAAATGAATGTTGTATTCGGACTCAGAAAGAAATTCTTATTCTAAATGTTTGTTTATTTCTTAACTATCTCATGGAAGAGTTAATCGGAAAATTTACCCTATTCGGAAAATAAAAGAAAATATGTTACTGAAATATCCCATTTGAAAATTTTTTACTCCGTTTGCATAGCTTTTTGTTGTCCAATCAGGTCAATACCGTAATAACTCCGCACCTCCCCTAATGGGGCCACACATGGCTCAATACTACATATATATATAAAAGTTTGCTGTTGGTTTCCAATATTTTCTTTACTTATTTCTCATCAACAACTGGATTATAATCAAAAATAATACCATTAACACAGGGCTACATACAACCAGATTAGAGGCTTGTAGGATGCACTGGTCATACCACCAACCATTATAGTTAGAACCATTGTCGAAATGGTGCAACAAATAAAGTGCTCTTTTGTTTTCATATTATTTATTTAAGAAGAAACCATAAAATGAGAGCATATTGCATAATGGACCCAGATTAAATAAATTTCAGCTGTTATGATAATTTACCTGCGTCGTAGCTAAGATAGTCCGCCAAGGATAATGATAAAAAAGTCACAAAAAACAGTACAATATTCTTCATTTTCATGTAACTCCAAGCGAAACGAGAAAAAGAGCACTTATTTATATAGCATCCTAGTTACAAGGAATTCCTTAGGACATATTTGTTTCCTAGCGAACACTTTGAGAGCCTAAATTTATCTAAAAAGGTTCCTGGATCTAGAACCAAACTGAACGAAGACCCGCTGCGAAGGCGGCCCGATGCTGGGGTCAGAAACGCATATAACTCAATGATCAGTTTTAGAACGAATTTTGCACTAAATCAAATTGAACATCACTAATTGGGTAGGCTGAGGTGTTAAACAATAGGCCAGGTGAATTCGATTAAAGAGACTGGCCGAAATTAGTTATTTCTTTTTCAGAATGGTTATTCATTTTCTAAATTATTGTAATTTTTCTTATCTTACATATGTTAGACATAAATAACGCAAGCGTGAGAGATGGTTTGAATGAATATTGCCTTCATTTGATTTGTAAAAAGAAAAAAAAAACAGCCTTTATGACATAAATGAAAGATTTTATTAAATTGTGCATGATAAAAATTATTCAAAGTTAACTTCTCCCAAAGTTAGTCTCTAGCTAACTCTTATTTTAAGTTATCATTATATATTTTCCTCTGTTGTTCTTTTCCTTTGTTTATTCAATCGTTACTTATAAATGTATAGGGTGGGTCATAGATAAATAAATGTATTACTTGAAAAGTTTAAAAGTATTTTATAGGTAGATTGTATATGCTCATTATACTGTATGAAGATCAGTCACTGCTAATTGGTGTTTGTAGCCTAAAGCTGAGCTGTTTAGCAAATGTTACACTTATTTGATGTAGGGGGAAAGTCCGGGGAACAAAGTTAATCTAAAAAAAAAAATACAGTAAATGTAAAGAGTCAGATAACATTGATACAAACTCGTAACAACAGACTGAATATATATATATATATATATATATATATATATATATATATATATATATATATATATATATATATATATATATATATATAATATATTGTCAATATTTTTTTCTTAATAAAAACTGGGCTGATATGATTTATCGTCAAAGTGCCAGGTTCAATCCGCCACTGCGTTTCCTATTCACAAAAAAAAAGATTTTAAAACAACACAAGAATTCCTTGGCCACTTTTAAACTGTCATATATATCCCAAAAATGGTAGCTGAGAGTTCGGTATCACCTCTATCTATCATTACTCTTGGCATGTCAGTTGTGATTTGTTCAGTGCTTCCACTATCACCAAAATTTCTGAGATTTCCTTAAATTTTATGCAAAACAGGGCGACAAAACGTTTGGGCCTAGGACCGCCAAAGCTATAAGTCTGGCCCTGGAGGGGCAGCTCTCCCCTGGTGCATCCTTTCAAGGGGTGGCAACCGTAATTTATTTTTACTATTACTTGCATTATGGTAATGATAGAAGGGGAGGGGGAACAGACATTGTTCCCTGGTGCTAGAAACCTGAGTTTTACCTTTGACTGGTGCACTTTCACTATTGCTCAAAATTGTTTCAGCCATTTTGAAAATATCTTCCATGACTAGCCTTTTTGGTCTTCAAGCTTTTTTCTTTTTTCCTTATGAGCTAATTACAACACCTATAGTAAGAATATGACCTTTCCATATCCGAAAGATACGATGTCCAAACCATCAAAACCAATCTTTCATGACATTATTGAGTCTGAATGGATTTTAAATACCTCGTCCATATAGAATAGCGCCTTGCCCCTCCTGAGTAAAATTTGTGTACAACGTTTTTCTCTATGGAAATTCCTCAAAGACTTTATGTTAGTCTCCAATCACTTACGACTTATATAAAAAAAAATATAACTCTAAATTTCCGATGTAATGAGCACCCTCCGAAGTTTCCACGACCATGAGGTGGAGGAGTGGATGAGGAAGGGGACAGTCCCCCTCCTATACTGAATAAATTATGCTCATTTTGGGGTTTAATATTACCCTTTAGTTTTATAATAACAGCGTAGACAAGAAATACCCCAAGAAACCATAAGGAAGTAAATATCAATTTCAAATTTTTCATGATTTTTTTTGAAAAAAATCTCTTGTGGCGCACGCTACTGCCAAAAACTGCAGAACTTCACAAGGAAGTTTTTTCAACAAAAATTGAATTGCGTATTTTTTTAAGATTCTTATGCTGGGTGTTTTCCATGGGGGGGGGGTACAGTTTTTTCCACACTTGGGGTGATTTTCGGGGTGGGAGGGGGCTGGTGGGTAAAAGCCAGCTCCCATATATTATATCCTTCTAGCAGATACAGAAAACAAAACGTCCCATCAACTCCAGGACATGTTCTATTTCTGATTTTCGCTTTCTCTCTCTTCTCTTCTTCTCTCCCCTTTTATAATTTGATTGCTGTTTTTACTACTATATGATTCAGTGAAAAGCTTTAAAATTGATAAATTAAAATGAACTAATCTATCAATGGTTTAAGTATTAGGAGTAGACGACATTCTTACCTGGCAAAATTTCATGTTAATAATGAAATCGGTTACAATATCTCAGACATGTTCCCCTTAACGATATATGTGTTGTCATCCGCCACCGACCTGACTGACTATATCTGAAGGTTAGTAGAGTTTCATTATGATTTTTATTTATAGCTAATATAATTATTGATGATAATTATAAGTACAGAGAAATAAAATCACGAACTTCGTAATGCGTTTTTGCTGTGCAGTTAAATTTCAAATCTTTGTTTTACTGAAAATGTTTTTACTACAATAAATTTGAGGAGAGATAATGTAGGAGCAGTTTTAAGGTCGATTTAATAGTCATTTGGCTATTTTTTTGCAGTAGCTAATCTAACTCAAATCTTCGCGTAGTTTTTATTTGACTGTGCATTAAAGTTCCATTAACTTCATTTGTCAGTTTACCGAAACTCGTTTCATATTAAAATAGTACTGCATAAAAATCAGAATTGAAGTTCCATTTATGCAGTTCAAATAAGGATTATGGCCATGTTTGTCTGTATTGATTAATATACTATAAAAGGAGATGTGTTTTTACATTGGTTTGACTAAAGCCAGATATCTTGTAAAATAAGTTGACATGCAATAACAGAAATGTCTGTCACGACTCCTGCATAATAAATATGGGACGTCACTCGATAGAAGAAAAAGAATCTCGATATCTCCCTCTGTTTTTAATCTTCTTTCGGTAATTCTTGTCCCTGTGTTTCACCAAGGCGATAGATAAGAAAAAACCAGTTATGTCGTTAGTATAATGGGGATAACGATATCTACATTTTTTGTTTTTGTTCTGAGTTTGCTAGTTCGTTTTACATAGTAATTGCCACTATTGCTATTAGATTAATGCTTAGCATTTGCTGCTACTGAATTTCAAGTCACAGCACGGGGTCACTCAATCTCCTCTCCGGGGTGTACATCTCGGTGTACCACTTGTTCGGCTACGTTTGGTAAACTTTCACCACGTCGTACGTCCACATACCATACATGGCTTACTTCGCACCAATTATTTCCACCACGCGTGCTGAGGCACTTAGCTTACGCAATGGTGACAGCCTCTCGCGAAACAGCCCAAGCAAATAAGTTCATTAATTATCTTTCCAATTAAATGTTTACATTCTTTTCATTTATTAAATAAAAGAAACAAGTTTTTAAATTGAAAGTAAGAGGCGACATTAAAATTTAAAGCGAACAGAAATTACTCTGTATATGAAAGGGGCTGTTCCCTCCTCAGCGTCCCGCTCTTTACGCTAAAGTCTGACTCTTTCTCTCAACTCTACTTTTTATAACAGTAAAATGACTCTTTAGGGGTGTTTCCCCCTATTTTATAAAATAAGACAAATTTTTCTTGGCTTTCAACTTTTGGTGGGTAAGACTAAACTTGATGAAACCTATATATTTAAGATCAGCATTAAAATGTGATTCCAATCACATAGACTATAGAACTCCACTTCACTTCACACACCATAGGCTCTGGCTCGTGGACAAGGAAAAACCGTCCTTTTTGGCCCAAGGCAAGAGTTTTGGGGAGCTTTCCAAAATGTAATGCCATATTGATCAATCCGGCTTGAGGTCCACACTTTCCGTAAAAACCGCAAAGGTTAGACCCTTACCAGTTTCCAGGAATAAGCTGAGATCGGCGGCATAGGAAAAAAAAAACGGGACAAAACCAAAATGTTGCTCTCGCAACACAACTAGAGGACAGCTGATGCCTTATTAATGGTCTTAGTAAAAAGGACATTCTGAAGATTTGAAAGTTTTGATAAATAAATCTAGATCAACTGAATTGTACACAACTACAATAAGCACAAAATATATATTCTTTTGGTACGATGAGCCCTTGTGTTGGGTTGTTGCCTCTGAATTATTTGTCTTTATTATTTTTTCTATTGTTTGGCAAATGACGACTTATACTTATTGACGACATGACTGCCTGTCCATGGATTATTCTTTATGGTTGATTGTGTATGGCTATGCTGTTTGACCTATGTGATTGTATGGATGAGTAGGGTTAAGGCCTCATTCAAGTGCTGGTCTAGATTAGTCACTAATTTAGGAAAACAGTCTTCCTTTTCTCCTTCTGTCTTTTTTTTTTTTTTTTTTTTTTTGTGTGTGTGTGTTTGTGCTGTTGCATTGGTGATTTCTCTTTTCATGATATATATATATATATATATATATATATATATATATATATATATATATATATATATATATATATATATATATATATATATATATATATATATATATATATATATATATATGTCATTATCTCTTATTTTTATTATCACCAATTCCTTAGATTTTCGTTTCCCTTGACAAGGGAAAGGGCTGTTTTTTACTTAGCGCTAATTACTGTGAACAGTTTGAAAATGATTATAATGTAACTGTGTATTGTCCTCAATATATTGCTATAATATTTAACGTTGTATCTGTAGTCTACGCATGTGTATCCTGTTCTACTGAGAAATGATTTCTAATATCCTTGGAGGGTTTACAACGTTCCTGCCATATACCAACGGCTTAAATAATTATAAGAACAAGACAGGAATAAGCAGGTAGACTTTTTCTATATAAGAAAGGTCAACAGCTAAAAATTTATTTTCAGGTCAACCAACTGTTCTTACAAGCTAGGAGCTGGGAGCATATTCAAACTTACCATCAATGCGGAATTTTTACATCTATTGCATTGACTGTTGTAATGTATTGACTACGAAGATGACGACCACACGCGATACTTCCAAATTATCTGAATTTTCCCAGTTGTCACAGATACCTTTGTTATTTGGCTATCACCTGCCTGCTATATTCAACTACCTTTGTTAACGGTCCAAAACAGAAATGAATAGGTATCATCATCCTTGTATTGTTTGACATATAATGTGGATTTGCAAAGGCCATAATAGCGATGAATGAATGTTAGTTTGCCCAATCCCTGTGCACCTGGCAATGTTGAATAACAATAACTCAAGGTAACTTTCAGCCTATTGGTTTTTTTTCATAAAAAATAAGTTTGACCGATGAATAATGCCCCAAGTACTAATATTTACTCTTAAATGAATCCGAAAGATAGTAAGTAGATAAACCACAATGGAAAAGGGAAATGAATCAAAGTAAATATGGCTGTCATAATTAAAAGAGAACATTTTGTTATTTTCTTGATTGCACAGACGAACAAAGACAGAACTATGTTTTAAAGATATTTTTCTTTTTAATTATTTGTTTTCACAATGATAGGTATGCCCCAATGCTGGCAGAGGCGCCATTTGGGGGGGGGGCAGGGGGGGCAAATGTCCACCCCAGATTTTCCAGGGGGCCCAAGCTTCCACCAAAAAGAGCCCTTTACCGGCCATAATAATAACACTATTTGCTATTAACCATTCTAAACCATGAAAGCAGGTTAGATACATAATTAAATTCTCAAGTTCTGCCAAATGCCCATTTCCTAGATGATTATATTAATATTATACATTCTGAATATTTGCAGTAATTCCTCAAGTTGATAGACTAAAATAGGTCAGTTTCTGGCCTATCATTCCTTGATGGAATCATTCCTTGTTATCTTCCAATTGCACTACATAGAAGCAATTATGCGAGCGACAAAATCGCTGTCTCAGCAGCTCCATGCCGTCGCCGTCGACTTGGTTATTTCTCGATCGCGCACCCTGATTCAGGCCACAAGAAGCAAACTCACCGACCTGCGTTCACATGCTTCATTTGTATCGCTTTTCAAGAAGGCTAAAGTGTTTGCAACATAACTCGAAATTGAAGTTCCTGCTGTGAATGGACCCGCGACTAGGCCCTCCTCTGTCGGTCAGAAAGGACGACCTTGAAGAACTCAAAAGATCACCAAGCATTGGAAACAATTTGTGACATCTTTGACGCTAGGAAAGAATTTCATCGAATCTGGAAATTGGACTACTACTTTGGCGGATAAAATGAAGCAAGAATACTTCAAAACTTTTGACCGTCTACTAGCCGAATTTGATAGAAGGTTCACAGATAACTTGCCAGTGCTGAGTACGCTCGAAGCCTTGGATCCAAGCTCAACCAAGTTTATGGACACAGAGCTGCTCAAGCGTTTCTCTTCTCTTTACGGCGAGCTGGATATCGACAGCATTCTTCTTGAATCTCAAGCTGGTATTGCCAAGCGTTTCTTGCTCAATGAGGAGAAAAAGCCGGAAAACTTCCTAGACATTGTCGACCATCTTCAGGCATTACCAGTGGCTTACTCAGAAGTAATTAAACTACTGCATATTGCTGCCACACTTCCTGAGACAACAGCGAGCAATGAGCGTTTGTTTTCTAGCCTAGAAATAGTGAAAAACTACCTGCAGTCTACAACAGGAGATGATCGTCTCAGTCACCTCATTTTGATATTTGCAGAGAAGGATTTAGTAAAAAATTTGGACTACAACCAGCTTGTTGACGATTTTGCAAAGATGAAAGCTCGGCGGTTCCCCTTGTTACCTTGAATGTTGTTATATATTCTTTTTTATCTTGTTATGTTTTTCCTTTTTGCAAATATATTTGATCTGGAAGATTTCTACTGAAGGAAAACTGAGATTTTGGTTACAACCCTCAGCATAACAATGAAGGTTACTTTCACCGACGTATTGTTTACTTAAATAAGAAAGTTTCTCGCTGAGGAATGCCAGCCTGTAATCTGGTTGAATTTTCCACTTTCAGTTTAATCACTTAACCTCGTTGATTGTATTCTTCGTTGTTATAGTTAATCTTAGAGGTCAGTGTGGCTGAGTTCCACATTTGGTTACAGTACATTTTCAAGCAACACACGGGTGCTTAAAATGCATTTTTACTTAGAATATTCAATCAATGTTCTGCCGAAACCCGGACTTTTCTTACGCAACACAAAGTGAATCGGGGGGGGGGGGCAGATGGAGTTCATACCCACCCCAAGATTTGGCCCAAATGGCGCCTCTGAATGCTGGTTGAACCATTTGATTTTAAAATTCAAGATTAAGCATCAAGTAAAACTTATTTTGGACAAAAATTACATTTGCTCGTTTTGGCATGGCCAGCTGGCGTACTACAACATGGTTCTTGTCAAATTTTAATGAAAAATGTAAATGGTGTATTTTTTAAGGGATGTTTTCCTTTCAAATAAAAAAAAAAGTTTTCGAACCGTATAAAACAAAAATACGGCGACCAGGATCGGGGGGGGGGGGTCGTTGGGGGGGGGGTGCAATAATTTGTGGAAAAATTATTGTAAAGCCCATGTCCATCAAATTTCACACAGTAAGTTGTACGAAAAATGTGGCCCTATCATTTGGGTATAATGGTGAAAAGGTTGACATGGCTAGGACAATTTTTTGCGACGTCTTACGATTTTTCAGAGCACAAAAGCACGAAGCGGCTGGTAGAAAAAGCATTGAGTATTATTAAAATGATATTTATTTAGGTCTCTTGTTATCAGAACGATGAAATATAATATAGTACAGGTAATTATAATTTTAAAGTGGTGATATATCAGTCACATAAAATTACATTAGTTCTATGAAGTGTTAAAAACTGAAAGGGTTACAACCAGTATTGACATATGCCAAATAAATAAAAAAATAAAATTAATAGCTTAGAAAATCTACAGTTTTGTCAGCCAGCGGAAGAAAAGAAGCGAAAATAATAGGGGCAGATATTCCGTCAGGGACTTCCGCCCAGCCGTCTTAAGTTCTCAATGAAAGGATGGAAACTAACCTTTTGAATTAACTCTAAATAAGCAAATGAAAAACAGAATCACACACACCGAAAAAAAAGCCAAAACAGATGAAACACTATTTGACAATTAGATTGGGCAAGAATTCTCTGCTTAGTGATTGACTTAACTTGTCTACTGACCTAATTTTTATTAAGAGTTTGGTCAGATGATCTTAATTTAAACTGAAGAAAAATGTTATTTGAATCTTTTAACTGTAAATTATTGTAAATTAAGTTTACAAGAATATCTCCAGTATCTTAAAACAATGTTTCTATTTATGAATTTTTCTTTTTTCAATTGCCTTCCTAAAAGAATGGGGGAAGCGATTTGCTTCAAATATTAAAGTTGCCTCATCGAAAAGAATTACATGATCTGGATTCTCAACAATGTGCAGGGCCAAAGTAGAATCAATATCCTCATTTTCGTTTGAAATTTCACATCTCAAAGAAATCTTTTGTCCATGCCGTCTTTTCCCCGGGAGCCGGCGTTTATCCTCCCACCGGAAAATACCTCCTACGGAATGTATCCCCTCCCCACGGATAGACTCCCTCTATTTTGCCCTTGGATAATTCCCGATTTCATTAGAAGAGAAATTGATTTTTTTTACTCTCATCTTTAAGCCAGGGAGAATCGTATTGCATGACTTATAGTAAAGACCAATAGCGTTCCAATGTAATAATATTTGTTCATTTGTTTTTTCCCAGAGGCACTTCATGTGAAATGGGTGCTCGAATAAGCTTTGAACGGGGCTTAGTCAATTGGAAATCGAAAGTTCTAGTGTCTTTTTCTAAGATTTCAACTAATTGCTACCACATGAGTCGTATCTGACTACAGCGTCTAAAAGAAATTCTTATTCTAGTTTAACGGCCCTTGTGTTTCAGCAGTTGTTTCGAAAGAATCTTCAGATAAATACAGAATTAGCTTTAATGGAGAGACGATGGGAGGATGGAAGTAGAAATTGATGAATAATCCTCAGTTTGGAACAGGCGCGGTCACCTGAATCAGAATCTAATCCTGAAGGAGAGGAGTTAGATTTGCTAGCAAACACAATTAAAGACAGTCTTAATGACTGTGAAAGTGACTTGACTGTTCCGCTATTACGATCAAATGCTTAGTTAGTCAAAGTCATTAAAGTGTTAAAAATCTCTTTTTTAACTTGTACTCGGTACATTTATAAATAAATGAAAAATAACATATATATGACTATGAGGAATGCGGCTAAATACGATCATTTAAATATACAGGGCCGTTTGGGTAACATTTCTTAGGTTTACACGCAGAAAGAAATGACTAACGTGATTTTTTCCCAAATAACGGTAATTTTTTTTTTTTTCAATTGATGTCTGAAATCAGGAACTTTCGAATTTTTGAGGTATTACCCTAGACAAAGATTACCAAACGGATAAACTAGACAGTTAAGTAAATTGATGACACTCTAGATAAAGAGGTATAACCTTTTTTAAGCATAGGAAAATCTGAATCATTAAAAGATTTCATTATAAGCTGTAAGTAATGCTTAAACAGAAATTCTCAACTGGTCTTGCAGTTACAACACAAATTTTACCCTGTGTTTCCTAGGGAGTACCTTTTTTTTTATCAATTTTACCAAGTTTGTTTACCAAGTTATAATTTTACAGTAATTTTACAACACTAGAATAACCACTAGCCAGATTACCACTATAGGGGCATTTACTTTACAGGTATAGTCAATTTTTTTCTTCTCGCAAATGGCAGTATGGCAGGTTTCCTCTAGCTGCGAATACTGGAAATAAACTTCGCGGTACTCTTATGGTATAACCCCGACCTAATATTCTTCTTATAGTTAGAGCCTGTTTCTCTGACGATCAATCCTAATGCAATATACTTAAGTATGATAAAAATATAAGACTTTAGAAACAAATTCGGTCTAATATATTTGCATATTAGAGGGGTGGGGGTAAAGTATAGTGGGTCTGCATACCTGATGTGTTAGGTACAATTTTTCCGTATATTATGAAGTAAGAATTGTTTTCTAACTTCACACTGTCTAAATACTTTACCCCCCCCCCCTAATATGCAAACATATACCCCAAATTATATATTTCCCATCTACTCTATCACTTCTCTTTGTCTTGTCTCATGCTAAGCTGAATGAACTTACCGGGAAAAAACCGGTTGTACAATGCATCAATAGATGAACGACCATCAATAGATGGTCGGGGCTATATCATACAAGTACCAGCTTCGCTTTCGAGCTCACAAAAAAAGGTTTAATATTAATGTTTACCAAATATATAAACAACAATCAACACAGAAGAAAGCTATAATAGGGACTGTAGACTAATAAACAACGATGAAGTGAAATCAAGCTATGCTTCCATTCAGAAATAATAATCTGTACCTGTTACATAAATGATGGTGATCATTCAATCGAGTGACAATCACAGAACTCTGCCTCTAAAATCAACTTATGGCTGAAATTGATAATTCGTCAATCAGCCCCATGACAATCGCTGACTCAAACTTGATTGATTTACAACTCAAAGATACATCCACATTTCTTAAATTTATGATGTCAAAATGGTTTATTATTGATAAATTTTATTGTTGAAATTGCTATCATGAGCAAACAGTATCATACTTGCGTTTCTTACAAAAAAACTTAAGTAATTAAATTCACTAGTTCTGGGGTTAAAGGCTTCACACCTGCTATTTAGCGGCATCAAAGCTATCTTCTTGCAAAATTAAGCAAAAAACATTTGTGCTTTAATTAATAAATAATCAATTAAATAATTAATTTAAAAATGCGAGTTTTTTTGCGAAAGTAAAGAGCTAAATCGAAACTTAAAACGAGCAAAATTACGGCTTGGCCGCCTTCACAAGATATAAAACCTTTCTTGGTAACGAATTATAAGAGAGGAGCGACTTGATCCAAGAGCAACAGAAACTCTTAATGAAATTTCTGATCTTGATGAAAATTCCTTATTAAATTTCACCATATCAGAGAACACTATTGGATAGATTTCATGCTTCTATCTATAAAAAGATAAAATCTGCATTTTTTGCCAGAAGAAAGATCATGGATACATGTTTATTTATTTTTGTTTTTTTCTAGGGCGGTCATATTGAACCAATATGAACCTAGGAGATCAAGAGAGGGCTCAATCGAACAGAAAAAAAAATTGTTAATGCCTTTCTTCAGTTACCAAAAAGATTGTAGGGTAACTAGGCCCCCTCCCACGCCCTTTTTCAGCAAAGACATCCAATAAAAAGTTTGAATTGTTCATTCGACAGAGCAAGGTTTAAGTGTCTAATAATGCCTTCAAATGCCTTCGTCGTTTCCAAGAAAGTGTTCTTATCACTGGAAGCTTAGATAACGCTGTATGTGTGCTATAGTATTCGTTGAAGGGATACAAGGGGTTAACGACTCCAATAATACACCGGAGTATGTGTTTTGCAGTACTTGTTGAAGGGATATTACAAAAGATAGGCTTTTGGAAGAGGGGCTGGTTCACCTTCATTCACGTTTGACTCTTGAAGGGAGCACTAGAGCTTCCAAATTCCAATTAAACGAGTCCTATCCAATCCAAAATTTGTGCGGCCACCCTTTCCGTGAAAACCCTATTTGCCCTGGGGCATAACTAACAACCCTTGTCTCTGGAGGTTTGTGTCCACCCCAAGGGCTTTGTTACATGCTCTTTGGACTAATGGTAAAAGGATGGCTATCTCACAATTTTAATCAGATACTTTTGGGGAAAAGAGGGTATCAGGTAGAGACTAGCTACCCTTCATCACTTTTGACTCTTGAAAGGGAGCTTGAACTTCAATTTTCCAATCATAAGAGCCCCTTTAAAGTCACACAACCACCCCTTCTATAAATACCTTACATGCCCCCGGGGTACTACTAAAAACACTTGCCCCCAGTCCCAGGGGGCTTTGTCAACCCCAAAGGCCCTGTTGTGCGGCCTTTGAAGTGTTTTTGAATAAATGGCTATCTCAAAAATCCTATCGGATGTATTTGGTGAAAATGAGACATGAGGGGGGCTTGTTCCTGTGTCATCTTCAACGATCTAATTACTAGACCTTTCAACTACACTGGACAAAATGTCTTTTTAGAATTTTTATTTGATGCGTTTCGGGAAATGATGGGCGTGGTGGTGGGGGGATGGGTGCTCTCCAATAACGTTTGACTATTAAAAAGAACATTAGAGCTTTCAATTTCCAACAGAACGAGCCTCTTTTTCAGTTTCTACGACAACGCCTTATAAACGAAATGTTCTGTTCTAAAAAAACAACAAAAAACATCACTCTTTACTTAGGCAGTGCTATTGTGCTGCATATGATGTAAATTTCACCGCATTTCGACTCTCTTTGGGGGAAATTATGGTTTTGTGAAACAAAGTAACAGAAAAACCCACTTTGCAGTAGTTTCTTAAAATGGGAAGGGGGCTCAAAATCTCCTACTTGGAGTTTTACAACATAGAAAATCTATTGACTTTCCTAGAATGTCGATTCTCTGGCAACTGACGTAAATATAGAAAATATAATACACTAGCTGTTGGGGGGGCGCTTCGCGCCCCCCCAAGCCCCCCCGCGCGCGTAAGTCGTTACGCGCCATATTAGTTACGTGCCATTGTAGTTGTGTCCCTATGTCCCACCTGTGAATATAGATATATATATATATATATATATATATATATATATATATATATATATATATATATATATATATATATATATATATATATATATATATATATATATACTAGCTGTTGGGGTGGCGCTTCGCGCCACCCCAACACCTAGTTGGTGGGGGCGCTTCGCGCCCCCCCCCCCCCCAAGCCCCCCCGCGCGCGTAAGTCGTTACGCGCCATATTAGTTACGCGCCATTGTAGTTGTGTCCCTGTGTCCCACCTGTGAATATAGATAGATTTATATATGTGTTTCAAACTACGTAAAAATTGCGAATATGCAACATTCTTGGCTTTCCCATTGTCGGTCCATATACAAAGCCGTATGTACTAATAATGACGTCATATGCAAACGCTCTTTTTACAAACAAACAAACATGCATACACACAACTCGTTTTTATATAGATAGATAGATAGATAGATACAATACAAATTAACTACGTAAAACTTGTGAATATACAACAGTCTTCGCTGTCCCATTGTCTGTGCATATAAATAGATTGTCAGGTTTACCGACCCTCAAAGATGCAACATACAATTGTACATTGGTAAAGCAATCTGTATTAAGATCTATACCGCATTTTTCTAGTGATTGCCCTTGAGCTTTGTTGATGGTGGTTGCAAATGCTAATCGAATTGGGAATTGCAATCTTTTAAATTGAAAAAGCAGATCCGTTGGAATCATGGGAATGCGAGGAATAAGAACAGCCTCACCCTCATAAGGCCCTGTCAAGATTGTGGCATCTATTAGGTTTTCCATTGTTGTTTTTTTTTACGGCAAGTCGCGTGCCATTGCAAAGCTTTGGTGGGTTGATATTTCTTAAAAGTATTATTGGTACGCCTATTTTTAGTTGTAGTAGGTGTGGTGGACACCCTGAAGGATCTATGGAATTTAAAAATTCAGATGGATAATTAACCGCTTCATTTGGTTCCGAAATACAAATTAACTGCGTAAAACTTGCGAATCTACAACATTCTTCGCTGTCCAATTCTCGCTGCATATAAATAGATTGTCAGGTTTACCGACCCTCGAACATGCAACGTACAATTGTCCATGGGAAAAACAATCAGTATTAAGATCAATACCACATTTTTCTAATGATTGACCTTGAGCTTTGTTAATGGTGATTGCAAATGCTAATCGAATTGGGAATTGCAATCTTTTAAATTGAAAAGACAGATCTGTTGGAATCATGGGAATGCGAGGAATAAGAACAGCCTCACCCTCAAAAGGCCCTGTCAGGATTGTGGCCTCTATTAGGTTTTCCATTGTTTTTTTTACGGCAAGTCGAGTGCCATTTCAAAGCTTTGGTGGGTTTATGTTACGTAACAATATTATTGGTACGCCTATTTTTAGTTGTAGCACGTGTGGTGGAAACCCTGAAAGATCTATGGAATTTAAAAATTCAGATGGATAATTAACCGCTTCATTTGGTTCCAAAACTGTGTCGACTGACTTGTAAAGGACTGCCTGGTCTTGAATCTTGGTCAAAACAATATTGTTGATTTCGTGGACGTCTATATTTTTGGGTGCGAGAATCGCTCTTTCACTTAGCCATTTATTATTTTTATAATTTTTTAGAATATTCGGAAATACTTTTTCAATCAATTCATGTAGTTGTATACGTCCTGAAATTGAGTCTACTGGGAGCTTTCCGTTTCCCATTGCCAGCAATTGATCTGAAAATGTTTGACCAGAGTCATCGTTTTGCAATCGGACACGCATATTTGTAGTTAATTTTAATGTTTTTACGTGTGCCCATAAATTAGAATTTTTCAGGCAAGCATTCATTTCGTCTGCAGGAGTTGATCTAGGTATTATAGGTAATGTTTGCCTGAAATCTCCCGCAAGCAATATTAAGGTGCTGCCAAAGGGTTTCGACTTCCCTCGCAAATCTTTCAAGCATTGATCCAGAGCCTCGAGCGATTTTTTGTGTGCCATTGTGCACTCATCCCAAATAATAAGTTTGCATTGCTGCAATACTTTACCCATCCCAGATGATTTGGAAATATTGCACGTGGGAGTTTCTGTAGAATGCAAGTTCAGAGGCAATTTCAAAGCGGAATGAGCAGTTCTTCCACCAGGCAGCAATGTTGCGGCTATTCCGGACGACGCAATTGCCAACGCTATATCATTTTTAGATCGAATTGATGCCAGAATCAGTTTTATCACAAACGTTTTACCAGTACCTCCTGGCGCATCCAAAAAGAAAATTTCTCCAACGTTGTTATCGACACAATGCATTATCGTATCATAAATGTCTTTTTGTTCCGACGTTAACTTGGAAATGTTATTTTGTACATACGACAATAGATCACTCGTACTGTAACTTTGTTCACGATCCAATTCTACACATGTCGAAACAGCAGCGATACGGTTAGGTGAAGGCATTCCCAAACCCTGAAGAGGTTTGTTTGCCATACTTATGCAAAAATCTTCTATAACAACTAAAGTGTAGTTATAAATTTCTGGTGTAAAATCAAAAGTCATATCTGACGTCTCTAACTGTTTTCGATGAAGTATATCTTCGGACATTTTTGACTTATATTTTTCCCATAAATCTGTAGGAGCTGATGGAGAGCAAGTTGTTAAAATGATGCCAAACAATGCACGAATTTGACTTGGGGTTGACGTTTCGCACGCGTCATTGATGCAGTTATCCCAGTGTTGGTCATTCTCCAATAAATTCAGAGCTTGGCATGCACTACGGTAAGTGTCATGTATAGTACCATTTACAGTCCTCAAATACTCAAAGGATGTCGGACCGGGTACATTCACCAAAAGCAGGCGTAGAAAGAAGCATTCATGTTGATTGGGGTGAACGGTGTAGAGTCTTCCTATCGTGGTATCTTTGAAGATGGTAGGTTGGCCGTCGACTGACTTACCCTGTTTTCGACGTTCAAATACTTTATTTTTAGTATTCCACGTGACATACGAAGGCACTTCAGTATACAGCAGTTTATTCGCAAAAGAATCATTTTTGCAAAGCGAAAAAAAAGCTGTTAATGTTGTATCCGGTGGATTCAGGACTCTTTGTTGCACGTTGGTTTCCGTGAAATAAACACGTTGACCATTCTGTAAATGTACCGCTAAGTGAACAACAGCTGGACTACGTTCATGTATCGGAAATGAAAGAATTCGCCAAACAGCTTCATTACTGCTTATGTATCTTCCAGCCTGATATTCTACGATTTCATCGAAATCTTTGATTTCGGACTGCAAGCCAAAAACTGCCATGTCACTGCCTTTGTTGACGTATTTACATATGTATTTGATTGCCTTTACGGAGTTACAGTATTCAACGTTTATGTGTGCATTAAATGTTTTTGATAATAAAGGGGAATATGGAACAACCCACTGGTTATCTACTTCGATGGTGGTACCGTTACGCTTCTTTATTATTGCTGTTTTACCGCCATCTTCAGTAGATCTTCTTCTATATTGTGGGTAACCATCATTGCCAGTAATTGTTTTGGGTACTAAAAGTCGAGGATATTGCTTTGTGCACCTTCCTTTGGCCATGTATGGTGAATTTTCGTTCAGTGCACCGCAAGGTCCATGTATCATATTTTTTACAATAATATCATGTAACCCCTTATCGACATTTTTATCAGGTATTTCAGCGGAAATCACATCATCAATTTCGTTTGAAGTAATTTTTTTATGTAGCCAGATCAGTATATGTGCGTGTGGCAAACCTCGTTTTTGCCATTCCACAGAGTACATCCAGCATCGCACTGACCCAAACACTTCATGTTTTACAAGGTAGTTTATCAGTGATTTCAACTTTTGCCGGAAGACACGTGCCGTAATGTCATGCCTATGAACCGCCGATTGTCCTTGAAGTAAAAGCTGCAGTATCTCGTCCCAAGATTGATTACATGTAAATGTAATAAATAAATCTGGACGACCATAGAGACGAACATACGCAATAGCATCTTGAGCATATTCATGCATATGACGGGGACTGCCAACATATGACGAAGGTAAAATTGTTAATCTTCCAACGTTTGTGGTATTACCGTCATTTATAACTGCATCTCGCAAATGAATGTATTGTTCAGAGCGGAGCTTGGTCTGATTCAGGCGGATATATAGCAAACGTTCTGATTCAATTTTAGCATACATATCAACCATAAATTGGTGAAACAATTCACGGCATTTTAAAATATAATTTTCTTCATCCTGCCGAATCATTAGTCTATAGGAATAATAATGCATTGCACTGCATTTCTTATTCATTTCTTTGTTAGTGGCTGGATTCATCAATTTAATATTAAAGTGATAGCCGTCGGCTCCATCCCAAAAAATGATAGGATATTGTAGGGCATCGTAGCATCGATGAGTTTCAGCAATTCTTAACAACTGAGCATTTCGCTTATGTAGAATAATATCTCGAGGTAAAAACTCATCACCGACCATAACGATTGCCACTTCGTCGATAATCGGAGCATTGTATCTACGCACATGTTGGCCAGGAGGCGTTTTGTCAGCGGAAATAACAATTTTATGAGTATCAGTAGGCATCAAATCGATGGCTGTTTTGAACAGACGCACTAACTTATTATTTTCGTGGAAAAGATGTTGCAATTGGGAAACGATTGTCCTTTCAACGTTGGGAGAAATTTCGCAACGTGCATTCAATTCAGAATTTCTATCACTGATGAAGTACAATTGTAAAAATTTATGATTCTCGCCTGAGAATGGTAGAAGGGACCCTGCTTTATGATAAATTTGCCCTTTTACTTTGAAAGTAGACATAAATTGATCAATTGACAAATTGATATTTTTATATATATAGATATATATATATATATATATATATATATATATATATATATATATATATATATATATATATATATATATATATATATATATGTTTTTAACTACGTAAAACTTGCGAATATACAACATTCTTTGCTGTCCCATTGTCTGTGCATATAAATAGAATGTCAGGTTTAACGACTCTTGAACATGCAACATATAATGGTCCATGGGAAAACAATCCGTATTCAGATCTATACCTCATGATTCTAATGATTGGCCTTTAGCTTTGTTGATGGTGATTGCTAATCGACGATTCCCTGTGTCACCATCGTCATTTATATATCCCCCTGAGCCCCTCGGCGTCCCTGTTGTAGTATTGTCCCTGTGTCCCGGTCGTCATGTCTCGGTGTCCTGGTCGTCATTTGTGTCCCGGTCTGTATATACATTCGTTTTTGAATTGGTCTTTTTTTAGGTTTTAGTTTTTTACCTTTTTTTGGTTTTTTTTTCTTTTTTTTAGTTTTGTTTTTCTCCTTTATTTTTCATTTTATTTTCTTTTTTAGTTTTTTTTAGCTTTTTAGCTTTTTTAGTTTTTTATTAGTTTTTGTTTTTTTTCTTTTTAGTTTTTTTTGTAGTTTTTACCTTTTTTTAGTTTTTAATTTTTTTTTACTTATGTCCTGGTCGTCATTTATACTCCCTGTGTCCCGGTCGTCATTTGTGTCCCGGTGCTTTGTTGATGGTGATTGCTAATCGAACATTCCTTGTGTCCCGGTCGTCATTTATATTCCCTATGTGCCGGTGTCCCGGTCGTCATTTGTGTCTCGATGTCCCGGTCTGTAATTTCGTCAGTCAAAAACATGACGTCAGTTGACACAGAAACATGACGTCACCTGACAGATCCACAGACAGACAACTTATTTTTATATATATAGATAGATATATATATAAATATATATATATATATATATTTTCTTTTTAGTTTTTTTGTAGTTTTTACCTTTTTTTAGTTTTTTTCTTCTTTTGTATTAATGCTAAAGCCAAGGTTCAAACCTGGAGCCTCTCGGACCTAGAACCTGAAACATAACGCTTTACCAACTCAGCTACTTCGGCTTGAATACATTCGTTTTGAGCAGCTTCCTCGGGTGTTGCCATTGTAGGTTCTTCAGTCATTTTACAATTAGAAATTTCTCTTTCAACGGTCTTCTTACAATTAAAAATTTGTCTTTGAACGATATTCTTAAATACCTGTTTCCTGGTCGTCATTTATATTCTCTGTGTCCCGGTCGTCATTTGTATCCCGGTATCCCAGTCTGTAATTTCTCTTTGAGTGTCCCGGTCGCTATTTATATTCCCTCTGTCCCGGTCGTCATTTGTGTCCCGGTCTGTAATTTCTCTTTGAGTGTTTTTTCTTTTTAGTATTTTTTATTTTTTTACATTTTTTCTTTTTTCAGTTTTCTTTTTCTTCTTTATTTTTCAGCTTCACTATGAAATACATATCGCCGAACCTTTGTGTTTTTTAACTAAAATCTGGTAGGCATTGATGACCTTATCCAAGTCAAAATCCCAAACCCAATCATCATCGCTATCATTTTCAGTTTTGATATGTTTTGACTCTCGCTGTCCAGGTGGATCTTCATCTAACTGCGCGGTTTTGCGTTCTTTAGCCTCAAGCCTGTTTCCTTGCTGTTCTTTTGATTCCTCGGCACGCTTTCTTTTCTGACTTTCTCTATCAGCAGCAAGTTTTTTGGCATAGACTCTTTGAGCATCTTCATCGGCTTTTGCCATTGTAAGTTCATCAGTCATTTTAAACTTAAACATTAATAGATTTCTACGTGAACATATGTCTTAAATATCTTTAATGACATCACCGTCATAGCAAAAATGACGACAACTAACTTCATGACGTCAGTCGACACAGAAACATGACGTCACCTGACAGACAGACACACAGACAGACAACTTATTTATATATATATATAGATGTAAATATAGAAAACGTCACATTTCCAAAGGGGCTATCTTCAACAAAGTATTACTTTTGTTTTCAGTGAATTTCTTAGCAACAACTTCTGTTTTCAGTGAATTGGTTAGGAATAACTTTTGTTTTCTTGCAAATTTGTTAGGATCTTTCCACACATGTTAGAGACAACTGTTGTTATAAACACTTACTTCCACAGTCTAGAATATGCACCTGAGCTAGCTATAAATTAGATGTACTAGTAAGGGGGTAGTAAGGTTTGCTGCACTAATAATTGCTTTCAGTAAAGTATTGTTGAATTTTAGTAGAAAGAGCCGGGGTTGAGAAGTGAGCAACACTCTCCTTATACGGAAGAATTTCTGGTCATCTTAGGTCGCAGTTTTACTCTTTACCTTCATTTATTTATTTTTGTATTTAATTTATACCAAAAACGGTACTTGATTTTGTAACCAAAAAACCCGCATAATTACTTCTGTAATCCTTAAGTTATCCCATACTCGATTCATATAT
Source organism: Artemia franciscana (assembly GCF_032884065.1). Lineage (NCBI taxonomy): Eukaryota > Metazoa > Arthropoda > Branchiopoda > Anostraca > Artemiidae > Artemia > Artemia franciscana. Next base: position 21,454,791 of record NC_088875.1, read on the forward strand.
TTCTATTGACATTGCTATCAGCTGACGCCCAATTTTCGAATAAAACAAACTGAACACAGCACCCCCTCCCAATTTAGTAAAGATTTCTTAACTACTGTGAATACCTAAAAAGGCAAAAAGAATATTAGTCAGTGCATAAACATTCTTCTAATCCTGTCACTAGCCTTAACCGGAAAAATTAATGGTCTTTGAATAAGTGAATGACTCCAGAATTATTAGCTATGTGTCGAAACATAAATGTCTACCTTTTAGTATCAGCCAAATTAATAACTAAATATAAAATTGAATTTGTATACCATCCTACAGACAGCTATAGTTCACACTGAGTTTGCGCAAAGTGGCAGTTTAATTAAAGTAATTCCTCAAGAAACATTAAATTTGTTTCACTGGCTTTTTTACGATTCATTTTCTTACAATTCAATTTTACATCTATTAATCTCTTATGACTATTATTGTGTCTTTACACCTTTTAGAACAAAATTGTTGTTCTGGGGAGCACAATTGTCAAACACGATGTTTTGTGGTGGGTAACGAAGAATACATCCTTTCTGTCAGTAAAAAGCAAGCTTATTTATATATAGCTTATCTATATAGAACTTATCTATATATTATCTATATGTATTGCCAGAGCTACGTGCGACCTCTAATCCTTCCTTTCACAAGCTTTTACTCTAAAGTTTGACTCTTTCTCACAACTCAACTTTTTAAAACAATAAAAACTTTAGTGTAAAGAGCGGGGCATATCAAAGGGGACAGCCCCTTTGATATGCAGAATAATTTCTGTTCGTTTTAAGTTATTATGTCACTCCTTACTTTCAGTTAAAAAAAACTTGTTTGTTTTATTTAATTTTCTAGACGTTTTTGAATTAAAGCAGGTTTTGATTTTAGTTCACTGTACACGAATAATTAAAACAAAATTTGCATATTAATTTTACTTTTTTTTGGCTAAATGGCTTTCTCAAAATTTTGATTTGAGGATTTTCAGAAAAAAGGGGTGGGAAAGGGGTCTAATTGCTCAACAAATTTTTTTGTTATTTAAAAAGACCACTAGAACTTTTAATTTTATTTACGAACGTTTTGATTTGTAATAAATATACATAACTTACAAATTAACTTACCGAACTTCTATATTCGTACATATTTATTACGTATATGAGGGGGTTCGCCCCCTCGTCAATAAAATTTTGTTCCGAGCATTCCTTAAGTATCCTTAAGACTCCCTCATATACATTATAATTTCTGTTTGCTTTAAGTTTTGATATTGCTCCTTACTTTCGGTTGCAAAAACTTGTTTTTATTATTTAATTTCTGAACGTTTTTGAATTAATGCATGTCTTTATTTTGGCTCACGGTACATGAATAATTAAAATGAAATGTACATTTTAATTTTACTTTTTTTTTGATAAATGACTTTCTCAAAGTTTTGATCGGACGATTATGAGAAAAAAGAGGTGGGAGAGGGGCCTAGTTGCCCTCTAATTTTGTAAGTTACTTAAAAGGCCACTAGAACTTTTAACTTTAATTTATGAATGTTTTATTAGTAATAAATATACGTAACTTACAAATTAACTTACGTAACGAACTTCTATATTCGTATATTTTTATTAAGAAATAGCGACGAAGACCACACTGCCTTTCCATATCAAACAAGCACAAAGTAGAAACAATAGAGAAAATTTTTCAAGACAGTGGAATTCAGTCCAGTGGATATTTTGGCCCTATGTTCAAGGGACATCTTCGGTACAACGTGAGAAAGAATATATACATATATATATATATATATATATATATATATATATATATATATATATATATATATATATATATATATATATATATATATATATATATATATATATATATATATATATATATATATATATTCTTTCTTTTGTTGTGCTGAAGACATAGAGCTTTCTCTTTGTGCTCATTGATTTCTCATAGAGATAGAGATCTTTTATTGTGCTTTCTCTTGGACATAGGACTGACATATCACTGAATTGAATTCCACTGTCTTTAAAAAAAAATCCCTATTGTTTCTACTTTATGTTTGTTTGATATATTTTTATTACGTATATAAGGGGTTTCGCCCCTTCGTCAATACTATCTCTTGACACTAAAGTTTGAGTTTTGTTCCAATTGTTTAAGATGGACCCCTGAATCACAAAGACCGTTTAATTAGAATAAATACCTCTTTTAAAATTAATAAAAATAAATTAGTGTAAAGAGCGAAGTATTGAGGAGGGGATAAACCCTCTCATATACGTAATAATTTCTGTTTGTTTTAACTTTTAATATTGCTCCTTACTTTCAGTTGAAACAACTTTTTTTATTTAATTTCTCATTTTTTTTTATATAACGCTGGAAAATCCAGCACTCCCTTTCTGGAAATTTTCTTACGCCAAGATAAATTTATCCATAGAAAGATCCTCTCACGTAACCTCCTCCCCCTGACCCCCCTACCATCAGACAAAATTACCCATGAAAACATTAGTAATATTCCCAATAACCAATACTACATGTAAACAATGGGCAAAGTTCCTAACCTGCAGCCCTTCCCCTGGGCACTGTGGGGTATTAAATCGTCCTTAAAAACATAGTTATTAGATTTTTTGACTATGTTGAACAAATTAGTCATCTCAAAATTTTGATCCAGGGACATTGGGGGAAAATGAGCGTGGGAGGGGGTATAGCTGCCCTCCATTTTTTCGGTCACCTAAAAAGGGCACTAGAACTTCAAATTTTCTTTAAAATAAGCCCTCACAACATTCTTGGACCACTGGATCGATGCGATTCCCCCTGGCGAAAAAAAAAAGATAAAAAAAAAACAATAAACACAGATGCATAATTCCACATTTTTTTTCAGATAGTAGCTTGAAACCTCTACAGTAGGGTTCTCTGATACACACTGAATCTGATACTGATATTTACATTAAGATTCTATGACTTTTTGGGGGTGTTTCCCCCTTTTCTTCAAAAATAAATCAAATTTTCTCAGGCTCGTAAGTTTCGATGAGTAAAACTAAAAATCAGCTTAAAAATTTTATTCTTATGATCTACAGTTCGTTACCAAGAACTGTTGGGCAAGGAGAGACCTTCACTGTTAGGCTGTGGCAAATAAAATTATGCTTTAGATACAGCAGTTGTTATTTTCCATTTCAACAAGCTCTCAACCTATCCGAGACGATTCTTCTCAGGAAAATCGCGAAAAAATGTATTTTGCTAAATAAAGGGGTGAAATTTCCTTTTTCAAATTATTAAGCCTGCTGAGCTTGATAGTGCAGTTTACATCTATTATGACACCCGTTTGGGGGATATATAGTTCTCTTTATGAAATTATTTAAGCATCATTTGTGAGAGAATTTTTGTACGTAACTTTAAACTTTAAAAATTTTCTATTTGAGGAATCAGCATGACAATTGTATAATCTTTAAATGGTTTTCAAAATATTTTTTTCCAGAACCCTGGTAACTATTGACTCTGGTTGCTCTGTACATTATATTCATTAACCTGCATGGCTTGAAGAGGGGTGTATGTTACCAAATAAGTTGTCACTTTTGGTGCCCAGTTTTTATTATTTTGAGATATGGAATATGTTGTTTTAAACAAAAATGAAAAATAGAAAAATAAATAACAGCAGAAAATGATTGCATACATTATACAAAGTTAATCAATGAAAAATCTTAGGGGAGGAAGGAACGAAAAAGAAAAGTATAAAAAGAACTAAAACTAATTTTTCATAGAAAGAGCTTTATAGTGACAGTTTATTTGAGATAGTGTATCAATTTGGTTCAAATTCTCCGCTAGTTTACTGTTTTAGCACCTTTATGGCTAACGGAGATTGAATAACTAGGAAACTGTGGTACAAACTGCACTTATCCTTTCGATTACCTCTTTCTTCATTGGGTAAGTTTTTGAAGTTGAACCTAGAAAATGACTACATCCCCAGGTTCATAACTGCTCCATTTATGAGGAGTGAGCAGGTAGACGAAATTGAGCAAGAAAAAAAAAAATCCGCCACCAACTAATTGATACTTTTTGTTATAATTCACAGACGATGGGCGAAGAAGATAACCATTTTCAACATCTAAAGCAGGTACTTAGCATTGATAATTAATATATAAAAGCTGACATGTTGAAGGCTTAAATGACAGATCAGCGGAAGTATGTTGTGACTGAGATATAGAAAGTTATCAATTAGGCTTCTACAACTACGGCTTAGAAGAAAAACATCATCAGCATAGTTTACATCAGGTGAATGAGAACTTATCAATCTGAATGGTAATGATCATAAAATAGAGCTGAAGCTTAACTGTACGTGCTTACAATTATTGCCTGGCATAAAAGTTCTTTTCTGGTCGTCAAATCCTTTGCTTTTTCATGGTAATCATGAATGTAATTCTAAATTTAGTCTAAGTCTAAATTTGCTTTTTGTCTTCAGCAAAAAAGATGAAAAAAACTCGACGATCACCCGATTTTATTATGCCAAAATGGAATTAAGCAGGGGATTTTCGAGCAAGATCTTCAACATCATAATAATATGTGGCTAATGGATGCTTCATCTGAAGCTGATGCGAATAAAAGAAACTCTGAAAATTTATGCGGTTAACCAAAACAATTCATAAGCCTTTTAAAAGAATGGACTTTGCTTGATGAGCTGGAGAATCATTTTACAAATGTTTTGAATTCTTTTGATAATCCTGAACAACTTCCCAAAGTAGATCGCATTTCAAAGAATTATTTTATTCTCGTGATATTCCTATTTTGCTTGATTTATTATTTAGTACAGGCAGTAATTTGAAACTGTAATCCTCTAAGAATCTTGACAGAAATTTTTCAAATCTCGTAAAATTTGCTTCAAATTCTTTTCTTCTTCTGTTTTTGATCTTCTTAAATATTGACTTTAAGTCAGGTAATGCTCTTTCTTCTTTTGAAGTTAGATCGGAAACCCCAGTTCTAAAAACTAGTGAAAGTCATCTCAGTGATCTTCATAACTGATGATGGAGTGTTATACAATTGGCAAGTTTTTTGAATTATGTACAATGGAGCTTGTTAATTATTTGAATGTTGATATTAGTCAAGTAGGTTTGAAATATTGAATAGATGGCAATCCTGAGATGCTGTAATTATTGAGTCAAAATGTTCTGTCTCCTTTCTGCATACACTTTTAACTGATACAGAAAAAGCTTTTGATAATATTCCATATGTCATCACTTTTTCAGCTCTAAATGGAAGTTAAGTTCCCCTTTCTGCGGTAAGAGTTTGTTGATCTTGCTGTTAAGTGGTTAAGTTACAACTTTGGCATTTACTTGTGATTCTTTTTTACTCCGATTTTGGCTGATCACGAAGCGGAATAAGATTGGGTTTCATTCCCTTGTATTTTCAATTCATGTTTGGCGTAGTGACTTTATTCTTTGTCTACAACCCTTATTTCTAAGGGTGGAATGTGTCTTTTATTGCATATGCTGATCATAGTATTTTGCTGATTTTTTTTCTGAAGCTTACGTAAATAAGAAGTTCGATTCTCTTTCTAGTATGCTTAAAGATAGAGGCCTTTTATTTAGCGTATAAAATGTATATAATCCTGTTACTGTTAATAACCGGTTTGAATTAATTTGCGATAGAAATACTTTATTTCCGGTTTTTGATGGTCCTGTTTATCGTCGATTCCTTTACTGCGCTACAGATTGAGATACTAAGATGTTGATTGTTTTACATGTTCAAGAAAATTACAAATTAGAAAGGTATTTCGATCAATATTCTGCTGCATGGTTTTTATCGTCGTCTTGCTTTAGATTCCCTTTTTAACGGATAAGTTTCCGGCATGTTCTTTATTCCTTCCGTCTTTTTCTTGATTTTAGGGTTGACGATTTTTCTTCATTTCAGGTTTTTCATTTGATATGTTGTAAATTTTTGCTTGTTTTTCATAATTATTTTGGTAACGCCGAACTAGTCTCAAAATCCAAAACTAATGAGCCGTTAGAAGCTGAGATTAAAATTGATAGTTTTAACATAAATCTCAAGTTATTCTTTCTATAACATTTTGCCTTTTTTTACATAATATAATAAACATTTCAAATTATTTCATTTATATTCATTTTTATTTCATATATTCAGTTATTTCTCAAAGCCTATGCTCTTTCTTTTTCTTGTATCATTGCCTTGTTTAACTTCTTAGAGTGTTTTTGGAACTTCATTTATTTAATTGTTAAGCTCCTCGACTTTGAGGAAAATAAATAAATGAATATTTATTTATGTTAATGAATATGATAATAAATGAGTCTGAGAACAACTAAAACCACTACAGGAACAAACTTCCATGGACACGGGATTGCAATTGAATTTATTTATTTATCCTTTTCTCATTCCTGGCAACTGAGATAAGTGGTATTGTATTAACCCTGTTATTCCTGTATAATTTTAGAAGTACACTCTAAGAGTGATATACTTGTAGACTATGAAAATTTTGCGCGGTAAAGCGTTCCCAAATTGGCAGAAATAATTATATAGGGCTATCCTACAACTGCACTGTAAGACATAGTTATAATGCCTGTAGTAAGTTCCGGTAGTATACTGAGGCCTATGCCACGAGGAGTGATATTATGAATTCCTTTTGGGATAGACTCACCCCTAAGTACTGCAAAATTTTGAAAACAGATAGTCATGTCATATTTACATGTACAGGAGAGCCAAGAAAGCCAAATAGGCTACTCACCTACTGATGTCCAATATCTGGAGCATTACCGAATCTACTCCGTTATGCTACATGAAATGCATGCTTTACTATATAAAAGACATTTGTACTATATAAGACTTAATTATCACGAAAAGCCGTATTACCTAATAGCAACTAAAACAATACCAACCTAAGAAAAAATCTAAGGGAAATCAAATTTTATTATTACGGATGTAGATGGAATACGCCCTAACACATAATAATAAAACCAAAGAACGGTTGAGACTGCATCCAAACTATCCTTCTCTAGTATTTTGTTTGTCTTTTTTATACTAATTCTACATAATAGTTGTATCGCATTACTATTCTACAATCTAGTAACTCTTTTTGTAAGCAATAAAGTGAAAGTCAATTGAATCTCTTTAGCTATTTTGTGTAGGCCGCTGCTTCAGCTAAATTTCGCCCGATCAATCACACAATTATGTATTTAACAATAGTCAAGAAGAAAAATTCCTGTAAATGTTGTTTCAACTAATTTTCCCCATATCCTGGGATTTTGTCTGGTTGAAACATGCTTGAAACTGATCTGAATAGAATTGGTAAGATCTTCACTTTTAAAATATAGAAAAAACACTCAAAACTTTTGTTCTATTTCCTCTTTCTTCCTTACCCTACTTGTTATTAGTTGATCAACTATTAATCATTTATGTGTTTTGTTCTGACTTCTTAAAATTAGACTTTCATTAAGGAATTGGAAAAATCACTTTAAAATATTGTGACTAAAAAGCATTCGATTTATGTGCTTTTGTTTATAAAACCAAAGAACGGTTGAGACTGCATCCAAACTATCCTTCTCTAGTATTTTGTTTGTCTTTTTTATACTAATTCTACATAATAGTTGCATCGCATTACTATTCTAATTTGGCAAAATATATATTTATAACTGGAAAATATATTTACATTTGGGAAAATATAATAAGGAAAAGATATACTTGCACTTTAGGGAGGGAAGGTAGGATATTTGGACAGTGTGAAGTTATAAAACAATTCTCACTGAATAATACGCAGAATAATTGTACCTAACACATTAGGCATGCAGAATCGCTATTCTTTATCCCCATCCCTCCCCCTCCTAATGTGCAAATATATAGCCAAAATTTGTTTCTAAAACACTACATTTTATCTTGCTTTGGTATATTTTCATTGGTATTGGAAAACATATTAGAAGGACACCAGATAGGGTGTAAATCATAAAAGCAACGAAAATAGCTTATTTCTTCTTTTTTTTCAGTTTCTTTTCAGTTTTTTTTTCTATCCTTTTTCTACTAATCAAATATAACACATTATATACTTTGTAAAAGGATGAATTAGCCATTCAAATAAAGATATTTTTTGAAAATATATTGTTGACGGTCAGAACTGCTATATCAATTCCTACTGCCTACATAGAGGGTACAGTGTTAACTTGGTTCACAAGTTAATTCTGACTTTGTCTTACTGTCACTTCGAACAAAAAGCATTGGAAACAAAGGGAAATAGTCAGTCTGGACATTGGTCATGATATTAATGTTTTTAAGTGGTTGTTCCGTTTTACAACTTAATAGGGTGAAAATCCCAAAGAAGGTAAAACCCTAAAACACTTAAGCCCTATACCAGTGCCTCAGCGTCAAGTAAGACAGCATTGCTCCGCACTTTACGCTATGGCAATATTCTTGCAAATGTGTTTAAGTTATTTGGACTTTCAATGTTCTTAAACAATAACTTGCTGTGAATATCTGGTTGGTCTGTGGTTAAGGCACTTTTCTTCTTTGTGAAAACTCATAAATCTACATTTAATATAACACTACATAAAGTGAAATAATAAAATGGTCGTATTTATATTTTTTTTGTGAAAATCAGCAATTTCGTTTTCCAAAGAAAACAGCCAAAATAAATAAAATATTTTCAACGTTCTAATTTGCATCTATTTTTTTTCTCTGTTTCGGTTGGGTTTCTCATTGTTTTGTTTTTGTTTTTAGGCTAAAACGCAAACATTTTCGACTCCTTTTTAGCGTTATCTATTGTCAGTGAATTGCTTGTGTGCCATCTACATATCTGTGAATGTGGGAGTGCTAGAGATCTGGCTTTGTAAAATCTGTCTGCAGTTTCATTTATTCTTAGGTTAAGCTGCATTTAAGGATTTTGAAAACCAAGATGCTTCAGAATTAGAAAAAAAATTATCTCCTCTATTGCCTGGGAGGGAAAGAAAAGCGGAGACATTTGGGTGGAACTTTCTCTTATACTTAGAAAATCTTTCTAACTACAAAAAAAAAATCAAATCTTAGGAACTTCTGAACCTAGGCTCCCTAATAACATCAGGTATTTATAATCTGCTGTAAAAGATGCGCATCTTCTGGCTTGTTGCATATTTTGGGAGATGTTGTCAATGATATCTCGAGGATTTGGATCGTTATTTAAAGTAAAGTTAATTCTGCTGAAATTCAGTAAATTCAAATATATACGGAAAGGTTGCTTGGGCTTCATAATTGTGTATGTGTTAGGAGCCCCGAGGTAACAAATTTCTCCTAATGTACAAAAATAAGTGATGATTTAAAAATAATTTCTACCAAATTTAGAAAAGAACGATCCACATAAGAGCACGTTAAATGTTATTGGCTGCTCCTTATTCAGTGATGTAATGTTGATTCTTGAGGAAATTTGTTACTTTTTGATCCAGCTAACATTGCAGTTAAGCATTATCTGCTTGCGAAGACCAACGAGATCAGAACATTTGATACCACTTCGAATACTACTAACTTTCGGGTGAGCACGGCGGAGTAATGATCTCATTACAGCTAAGTACATTAGATTAAAGCCATTAAGTATATTTCAGCGTAAAACTATGTAATCTAAAGAAAAAAAATAATCAAAAGTAGTCAACATTAATTAAAAGATTAATTATGAAAACAAGTTTTAAATTAATAAAATAATTGGTTTGCAATAAGTTTTTATGTTATCCAAACCCACAAACACCAAAAACAAGAAGAGCAATAGGGAATTTTTTAAGACAATGGGAAACAAATTAGAATGAATATTTCGGCCCTATGTCCAAGGGCATAGTTCCAAAATGAAATCACGTCATCCCTGTAACGTCTCCAAAAGATATGATTCAAAAAATACGAATTTAATGCCCAATTTTCAATATGCTCTACATAAATATTCGCCAGTAACCCGGAAAGAGGCGCGCCCATGGGTAAGCCATTTAATTGTTGGTAGAAAGAATTACGGAATTGGAAATACATTGAATACTTGTTACAAAGTTTAACCATGGTCATTAAAATGTCGCAATCTAATCCTGTTGCTGACCGTCTTCAGCAATACAAATAATAAAAAACAACTTACGAGAGGATAAAATCAATAAAACTAAAATGAACAGTTTTTCAAAACAGTCCCAGCATCTTTACCTCAGCGAAGTTCAACCAGGACTTAAAAATAAATTGTTATGAAACGAGCCAATTCAATGAAATTAAAGAAAATGATTTAAAAACAGGTTTTAATGCCAGCCTAGCTTTTTTCGCTGCTGATCTTATAGGTATAGTTGTGACTTCATTTCATTGATTATATTTTCTTTCATTTCATTGAATTGGCTCGTTTCATAACAATTTATTTTCAGTCCTGGTTGAACCTCGCTGAGGTAAGAATGCTGGGACTGTTTTGAAAAACTGTTCATTTCTGGTTTTATTGATTTTACCCTCTCGTAAGTTGTTTTTTCTTATTTGTATTACTGAAGACGGCCCTTGGACATAGGGCCGAAATATTCATTCTAATTTGTTTCCCACTGTCTTAAGAAATTCCCTACTGTTCTTCTTGTTTTTGGTGTTTGTGATGGAAAAACAGTGTGGTCTTCGTCGTTATTTATCAAAACCCTGCCTAAATCTTTGATCTTCATATGGTACATCCCAGACAGATCTCACAGTCTGGGATGTCCAGACATCCCAGACAGAGGACAACTTTGATATTGGTTTTAACTACGTAAAACTTGCGAATATACAACATTCTTTGCTGTCCCATTGTCTTTGCATATAAATAGATTGTCAGGTTTACCGACTCTTGAACATGCAACATATAATGGTCCATGGGAAAACAATCTGTATTCAGATCTATACCTCATGATTCTAATGATTGCCCTTGAGCTTTGTTGATGGTGATTGCTAATCGACCATTCCCTGTCCCGGTGTCCCGGTCGTCATTTACATCCCCCTGTTTCCTCCGGTGTCCCCGTTGTAGTTGTGTCCCTGTGTCCCGGTCGTCATTTATATTCCCTGTGTCCCGGTCGTCATTTGTATCCCGGTGTCCCGGTCTGTATATACATTCGTTTTTTAGTTTTGTTTTTCTCCTTTATTTTTTTCCTTTTTTTTTCTTTTTTAGCTTATTTAGATTTTTAGATTTTTTAGTTTTTTTATTAGTTTTTAGTTTTTTTTTCTTTTTAGTTTTTTTGTCCCGGTCGTCATTTATATCCCCCTGTTTCCCCCGGTGTCCCCGTTGTAGTTGTGTCCCTGTGTCCCGGTCGTCATTTATATTCCCTGTGTCCCGGTCGTCATTTGTATCCCGGTGTACCGGTCTGTATATACATTCGTTTTTTAGTTTTGTTTTTCTCCTTTATTTTTTTCCTTTTTTTTTCTTTTTTAGTTTATTTAGATTTTTAGATTTTTTAGTTTTTTTATTAGTTTTTAGTTTTTTTTTCTTTTTAGTTTTTTTGTAGTTTTTACCTTCTTTTTAGTTTTGTTAATTTTTTTTTTACTTATGTCCTGGTCGTCATTTATGCTCCCTATGTCCCGGTGCTTTGTTGATTGCTAATCGAACATTCCTTTTGTCCTGGTCGCTTTCTCTTTGAGTGTCGTCATTTATTTTTTTCTTTTTTAGTTCTTTTAGTTTTTACCTTTTTAGTTTTTTTTTAGTTTTTTAGATGAAAATTTTTTTTAGTTTTTTCCTTTTTTTCTTTTTAGTTTTTATTGGTTTTTACCTTTATGTTAGCTTATTTTTCAGTTTTTTCCTTTTTTTTTATTTTTTTTTTATTTTTTATTTTTTTTAGTTTTTTACCTTTTTTTATTTTTTTTTAGTTTTTTTAGTTTTTTTAGTTTTTTAGCTTTTTTACTTTTTTTATTAGTTTTTTTGTAGTTTTTGCCTTTTTTTAGTTTTTTCAGTTTTTTTTTTAGTTTTTTATTGGTTTTTACCTTTATTTTAGCTTATTTTTCAGTTTTTTCCTTTTTTTTAGTTTTTTTTAGTTTTTAGTTTTTTTAGTTTTTTACCTTTTTTTAGTTTTTTTAGTTTTTTTAGTTTTTTAGCTTTTTTATTTTTTTTATTAGTTTTTAGTTTTTTTTGTAGTTTTTGCCTTTTTTTTAGTTTTTTTAGTTTTTTAGCTTTTTTATTAGTTTTTAGTTTTTTTTGTAGTTTTTGCCTTTTTTTAGTTTGACAACTTATTTTTATATATATAGATAGTTTTTTTTTTTACTTATGTCCTGGTCGTCATTTATACTCCCTGTGTCCCTGTGCTTTGTTGATTGCTAATCGAACATTCCTTTTGTCCTGGTCGCTTTCTCTTTGAGTGTCGTCATTTATTAGTTTTTTCCTTTTTTTTTTTAGTTTTTTATTGGTTTTTACCTTTATTTTAGCTTATTTTTCAGTTTTTTCCTTTTTTTTAGTTTTTTTTTATTTTTTATTTTTTTTAGTTTTTTACCTTTTTTTAGTTTTTTTTAGTTTTTTTAGTTTTTTAGCTTTTTTACTTTTTTTATTAGTTTTTAGTTTTTTTTGTAGTTTTTGCCTTTTTTTAGTTTTTTCAGTTTTTTTTTTAGTTTTTTATTGGTTTTTACCTTTATAGTTTTTTTAGTTTTTTAGCTTTTTTATTTTTTTTATTAGTTTTTAGTTTTTTTTGTAGTTTTTGCCTTTTTTTAGTTTTTTCAGTTTTGACGTCACCTGATCCAGTTTTTTCAGGTGACGTCACCTGACACATCCATCCATCCATCCACAGACAACTTATTTTTATATATATAGAAGATAGATAGATAGATAAATAAGTTGTCTGTGTGTGGATCTGTGGATCAGGTGACGTCATGTTTGTTCGCATATGACGTCTGAATTATTTCACACTAATACAAAAGAAGAAAAAAACTAAAAAAGGTAAAAACTACAAAAAAACTAAAAAGAAAAAAAACTAAAAAAGCTAAAAAACTAAAAAAAACTAAAAAAAGGTAAAAATCTAATAACTAAAAAAAAAACTGAAAAAAATAAAAAAAGGCAAAAACTACAAAAAAAATAAAAACTAATAAAAAAACTAAAAAAGCTAAAAAACTAAAAAAACTAAAAAAAACTAAAAAAAGGTAAAAAACTAAAAAAAAACTAAAAACTAAAAAAGAAAAAAACTAAAAAAAAGGAAAAAACTGAAAAATAAAAGAGAAAAAGAAAACTAAAAAAATATGAATAAATATATATAAAAATAAGTTGTTTGTGGGTTATGTCTGTCTGTCTGTCTGTCGAGTGACGTCGTGTTTGTCCGCATATGACGTCTGAATTATTTCACACTAATACAAAAGAAGAAAAAAAACTAAAAAAGGTAAAAACTACAAAAAAAAACTAAAAAGAAAAAAAAACTAAAAAAACTAAAAAAAACTAAAAAAAGGTAAAAAAACTAAAAACTAAAAAAACTGAAAAAACTAAAAAAAGGCAAAAACTAAAAAAAACTAAAAACTAATAAAAAAACTAAAAAAGCTAAAAAACTAAAATAACTAAAAAAACTAAAAAAAGGTAAAAAACAAAAAAAAACTAAAAACTAAAAAAGAAAAAACTAAAAAAAAGGAAAAAACTAAAAAATAAGAGAAAAAGAAAACTAAAAAAATATTAATAAATATAAGGTAAAAAACAAAAAAAAACTAAAAACTAAAAAAGAAAAAACTAAAAAAAAGGAAAAAACTGAAAAATAAGAGAAAAAGAAAACTAAAACAATATTAATAAATATAAAAAATATAAATATAAATATAATATAAATTAGCAATCAACAAAGCACCGAGACACAAATGACGACCGGGACACAGGGAGTATAAATGACGACCAGGACATAAGTAAAAAAAAAAAACTAAAGAAACTAAAAAAATGGTAAAAACTACAAAAAAACTAAAAACTAATAAAAAAACTAAAAAATCTAAAAATCTAAATAAACTAAAAAAGAAAAAAAAGAAAAAAGGAAAAAAATAAAGGAGAAAAACAAAACTAAAAAATGAATGTATATACAGACCGGGACACCGGGATGCAAATGACGACCGGGACACAGGGAATATAAATGACGACCGGGACACAGGGACACAACTACAATGGGGACGCCGGGTGGCACAGGGGGATATAAATGACGACCGGGACACCGGGACACAAGGAATATAAATGACGCCCAGGACACTCAAAGAGAAATCACAGACTGGAACACCGGGACACAAATGACGACCGGGACACAGGGAATATAAATGACGACCGGGACACAGGGACATAACTACAAAGGGGACGCCGGGGTGCACAGGGGGATATATAAATGACGATGGCGACTCAGGGAATGGTCGATTAGCAATCACCATCAACAAAGCTCAAGGGCAATCATTAGAATCATGAGGTATAGATCTGAATACGGATTGTTTTCCCATGGACCATTATATGTTGCATGTTCAAGAGTCGGTAAACCTGACAATCTATTTATATGCACAGACAATGGGACAGCAAAGAATGTTGTATATTCGCAAGTTTTACGTAGTTAAAAACATATATATATATATATATATATATATATATATATATATATATATATATATATATATATATATATATATATATATATATATCTATATTCACAGGTGGGACATAGGGACACAACTACAATGGCGCGTAACTAATATGGCGCGTAACGACTTACGCGCGCGGGGGGGCTTGGGGGGGGGGGCGCGAAGCACCCCCACCAACTAGGTGTTGGGGTGGCGCGAAGCGCCACCCCAACAGCTAGTAGCCTATAAAAAGCTTCTCTTCCGCACTTTCAAATAAAGAAATAAACCTCTAAACAAATTGAAAACATGCCCAGTAATAAATTAGGATGCAGTTTTTTACATGTTCATAAAAATGGTATGACATAATGAGTACATACAAAAATAGACAGAGCTTAGAAGAAGTTGATAATTATTCGTCTTAACCCTACAAACTAGATTACATAGTCAAATTCATTGCAGCCTTTTATGGCCTTTGGCTATATCACTGGTTAAATCCGGCTTCTTGTAAAGAAAACTATTACTATTCCTTAGTTTCTGTTTTTATAGGTTATGTGTACATTGCAGTCTTGGCTAGACACACCTAAATAAATCATGGCTCAGGCCGCATAGCCCTATTACCTTCATGTTTGCTAATACGCGTGGTTTCTATCTAAATCAATAGTATTTAAAACATACTTATTATCTCCTATTGCTGAATTTTAATTTTTACTTTTGAGTGTTTATGATTAGTAAAAAAAAATTAATTAAAATTTTAATACTTTTTGGTCGCTTGTCCAAAAAATTTAGGGAGCAAAAACCAAATTGCTTATTTTTTTTTTGCTGGGGTCTGAAGCCCTGGTTATTATACTAAGTCAGTTTGTTCCGAGCTATATAGAATTTTATTTCAGTACTTTTGCTTATGCATTTTTGGTTTTATTCGTTTTTCTCTTTTTATATAAAATTTCGTTTGCAATTGAAAAAAGTCCTGCAAGTAATCCCGGAATATCCATTTCTTTAATTTTTATTTTTAATGTCAAATGAACGCTGTCCTATTCTTTTCTCCTTAATATATTGAAAATTAACTTTAATTCAGGTTCAGATTGTAAACGTTTATTAAAAACATTTTTTGAAATGAAACTAAGGATTAGCTTTAAACTTTAGACTGTTAGGAATCATCCCACATACAAAGGACGTATCGCTCTCCTCAACTTCCTACTCCTTACAATAAAACGTAACAAGTTCCTCTCTGACTGTACATTAAAAAAAAAACTCCCTAAACCACCTGGTTATTAAACCAGAGGGTGAAACCATACCGATAGTTGAATACATCCACTATTTTGATTCTATCCCAATACCAACAGTAGTCCAAGTGCTGACATAAGAGGCAGAATAGGAGAGGCAAGTGCTGCCCTCGCAAGCATGAAGAAGCTGTTCTGGAGCAGCCATGACATTAGTATAAACACTAAAACGAGCATCTACGAGGCAATTGTTTGGCCGACATCGGTGCACGCTTGCAGAACCTATGCTTTAAAGGCATAAAAAATACCAAGTTCTTTGGAAGTATTTGGCCTTTGCTGTATTAGTCACATACTGAGTTTCGAAAATACTGAGGCTCAAAGATGTTTTGCGCAGAAAAACCCCCTCTCACCAATCGTAAGGCAACGATGGCTGTAATTCCTGGGACACACTTTGGTGGCCACTTCGAATGATATCCCGGGCTATCCTTACGTCGTGTGACCCCCTTTTGATCTGAAGACAAAGACCAGTGGGCCAGAGAAATAATCTTTGTCAGAAATTCAAGAATAACCTGGGTCATTGGGGTGGCTTCTACCGACACGGGCATCCTTATGATAAGGATTGGCTGAAAATTGCATAAGAGGCTGCCGCTAACAAATCGGGTTGGCTTGTGTCAATCCTCAGTCCCGATTCATATAACAATCGTCAATCCCACATTTATTTAAAAAAAAGTGAAAACACAAAAACAAGGAATCGGCATGCCAGCACAAATCGGAGGGACATGGGGTCCTCCGGGCTCCTTAATCCGCCATCGGTTATATCAGCCGTAATCTTTTATTCGTTTAACTTTTTACAACAACATTTTCATATTCATAGGTCTTGTTTAGGTGTTTATGCTTTACACTATTAAATATGATAATAAATAATACAAGGAGTGGTAATCCTAGTATCTTGTGTACTATATCTTGAAATTTAAAAATAAGAAGAGGGAACAAAATTTTCTGAGCTGCAACATGTAGGCTATGTATCTTTGATTTCAGCACGGCCATATATGCAGAAAGCAAAGTTAATACTGAGCAATGGTCAGATTTAAAATTTGATATTCTTCAAAGCAATTTGATGAAAATAAATTCTAAAAATATTAAAAGTTCATATTTCAGTCCCTACTTCTTATCAAAATATCCCAAATTCCAATGACATTAAAGAACAAAAAGCGCGACCTTGAAATAATCTTATGGTAAAAGTTTTTAAGATTGCCTAAGCATCATACCCAAAATTATTTCTTTAAAAGCCTGTGAAAAATAATTACGTTTATCTAGCCAAATTAAAGGAGATAAACCCACATATTTGATAAAATTTTCTTTATTAAATAATTACTCTTCTTTTTATCTTGATTATTTTGTTTTCACTAAGACTCGATTTTACCATAAATTATTATTGCTTCAATTCTATTCTTCGTCATGCTCTCGGGTAGAGTTTCAACTTCCAACGAATAAGTAAACTTGATACTTTCTGGGTACTATGGTTTTAGACCATCACCTAAAAATACAATATTTATTTGATTTTCATCAAGATTGCGAACTGTTTTGGGAGTAATCTGCCATTTTTCTTTAAACTGAATATAAACAGGGCAGCACCCTTTCACCTAAGTTGTTTAATATTTTTATTAATGATGTTGTTAATTTTCTAGAGAATAGATGGGCTCCGAAAGTTAGCCTAGGGACTCAAAAACTATCTCTCTTATTATTTGCAGATGATATTGCTTTGGTGGCTAATAAACCGCAAGATCTACAGACTCTTTTGAATCTCATAGAAGAATATTTGCATATAAAAAAGTTAAGGCTGAATACTGAAAAGAGCGAAGTTGTTATTTTTAAAAAAAAGAAGGTTGGGGACGATGAAAAATATACGTTTAAATTTAATAATAAGGAACTATTTATAAGTAAAAGAATAAAATATTTAGGCTTTATCTTATCGGAAAATGGAAGCCTAAGGAGTCATGTTGATGAAATAATTAAGAGAGGTAGGGTGGCCATGTCAGCTATATTTAGAAACCCGACGATAATGGGGATCAAAAACCTAAAAATGCATAAAAGAATATTTAACACAAAAATTTTACCCGTAATAGAATATGGAGCAGAGATATGGGGTGGAGAAACGGTGCAGCAACTGGAGTCCCTACAGCTCCAGTATTATAAAAGAGTGTTTGGTTTACATCAGACAACTCATTCACAGATTCTGAAAGGTGATATGGGCCTGTTTTCTTTAAAGCTACGTAGGTATATTTTAATGCTTAGATTCTGGTTGAAGTTAACTAAGAGTAATGAAGATAGACTAGTAAGAGTGGCATATGAAGAGATGTTGAAATGTGGTTTAAAAACCTCGTGGCCATCCCAAATTAAATCATTACTAGAAAAAGTAGGAATGCCTTATTTATGGAATAATGGTCTTTGCTCTCGCGATGTACCAGCAAATTTAGAAAGCCAGGTACGATTTATATTAGAGAGTCAGGAAATTCAGCATTGGCAAGGGCTGGTTCTTGATTCTACAACCCTACAACATTATAATCAGGCAAAACCTAGTTTTGGGGAGGAAGTTTATTTTAAACTTAATTTACCGGCTATGATTCTACGTCGTTGGATTCAGCTTAGGGCAAATTGTCTTCCAATCCAGAACAGGCAAAAAACGTTCGACAAAAATAAAATGATAGTTGGTCCTGATAGGCGGTATCTTTGTCCTCTTTGTAAAGATGATGATGAAGACTTGGATCATTTTCTCCGGAAATGCCCGGTGCTCTTGGATTTACGGGAAATTTATTTGCATGGGATTAATTTGATGCTTCCAGGTATTCTACAAAATAGTAACCCAACCACAATATTTCGAGTGGGAGTATATATAGAAAAATCTTTAATAAGAAGAAAAAGTTTTATATGATTAATTTCTTTTGTAGTTAGATTAGGTACTTTTTGCGTTGAATTCTGTTTTTTTTTGTGCGTGTTCGTACTGTTGTTAATTTCCTTGCTTGTCTGTTATTTATTTATATTTTGTGTGTATATGGCCCACGGGTTTTTGAAATACACTTATCTATCTATCTATCTATCTATCTATCTATACTTCAAAATTTAGAATTAGCATAAAAAGTATTTTCCGTTGATATGTTCTCAGTCGTTTGACTGAGTGGTTAAACCAATTTGTTTGATTAAGTCCCTATAGTTTTGATAGTACTTTGATCAAATGAGCCAGGAAAGTTACTAGCGATTTGTTTGAATCAAACAACTTTTAATTCAGAGGCAGAGTTACCGAAGTAAAGAACAAACTCTCTATTTTTTCCCTTTTTTCTCCATTTTTTTCTTGGTTATTTCGTATGGTGATCGTACATACAGTATTTGGGAGAGAGCTTATTCCATTGGACGTAGGGATGTGCTTTTGGGGATACACTGATCCCAAACTGTCCTTGAGACAAGAGCCATAATTTATGCAAATTGGCAATTATCTACAGATTGGTTTCATTGCGGAAAAGGAGGGCATGTTTATTCTTAGGTTTTCCATGACCCAAAACTTTCAGGGACCGTTCTCTGGATCAGATGGATTGCATATTTTGTCCGGTAGATTTTGGTGGGGTGGGTTGGCAGACCGAGAAGCTGTTCGAATAGCTTTCTGTCATTGACCAGTTTGAAGTATAAGCCATAATCAGTTGGCCAAGATGAACATAATGATACCAAAAATTGTTTGGGCACACGTCCCCCTCCTCCAAAAAATAGGTTCCAGAAAAGGGGCAAGAATGGATTTTTCCAGACTGAATCAAAAAATTGTATCCTTACGATGACCCTGTTGCAGAATGAAGAACATATTTTTTTTTTACTTTCCCTGAAATGGGGCCCGACAGAGGACCAGAGAAAGGCTGAAAAGCATAAGTTTTTTTCTTTGTTTTCAAGGGATGGTCATAGAAACTTGGGAGGTGGCTCATCCACTAAGAATTTGAATGTTCTTAAACCATTTTAAGGATCAAAAATGATTGAAGAACACCCAGTACCCTCCAGTATCTTTTCTGCTACACAGACCTCCATAACCCCCATAACATTAAATACAGTATTTTAGATAACCATTTTAGATAAGTATCAAAAGGTCTAATAATAATGTCTACAGGGTTGACGCCACTCCCACAGCCCCGTAAGCAACGACTCTAAATTAACGAGAACTACCGATCGTACAAATTTTTTTTTTTAGTAAAAATGAAGGTTATATTTGATCTTGGTGGTCCAATGATCAGACCTCTAAGGAATTGCTTGCTAAGCCCTATTCTCGGGGCTTCCCAATGGTATATTTTGGGAAAGATACGCGTGCCCAAGTATACAGAGAGACTCTTGTACAGCCGAAATTTGGAATTATCTGCAACATGTCGGGAATGGCTTGGGAGATCAACTTGAAACTTTCAGAGAAAGTGTTGGGGGTTAAGCAAACCCCAGATTTCGACTTGAAAGAGGGGATAGAGCCTATAGAGGTAAATCGGAAGACATCATGTGCATCCAAGTTATCATACTAGCACATCTTCAATATCTCCGGAAGGGCTTGGGAGATACAGTTGATGTTTTCAAGTACTGTTAGTTTATGGAAGGAGAGCGTTGGGGCCTAAGGGCTTTAAATTTTTATCTGCAGAGAGAGAAGGGATTATTTCTTTCTGTTTCCGTGCAACTAAAATGTTTTACACTACAATCTACCGTGAGACTTTGATCTATGTACGGTTAACTAGCAAGCTAAATCGAAAGATGCTTGGTTTTACCAGACTATCAAACTAGCGTATTTAAATATCTCAATGATGGCTAACGGCCCCAGGAATTTGAGGCTTTGGCCCCAAGAGTTTCCCCAGGCTTCTCTCAGAGAATAAGGTAAGTAGTCATGGTCAAATCGGTGTGATAATTAAAAGTGCCGTTTTGTTCAAAAATGAGTTATGTATGTGTCCTAAGTATACTTAAGCACGAAAAATCGAATGGTATAGTTAGAATTGTCCTATCTCGTACCGTTATGAAGATAAAAAAGAGACGCACACCAGTTTCGACAGAAGAAGATTATCTTATTGAGTTTTTAAATAAAAAAAAACTAATTTTTTTAGCTGAAAGTAAGGAGCGACATTAAAACTTAAAACGAACAGAAATTTCTCCGTATATGAAATGGGTTGTCCCCTCCGCAATCCCTCGCTCTTTACGCTAAAGCTTTTAATTGTTTTAAAAAGTAGAATTGTGGCAAAGAGTCAAACTTTAGCGTAAAGAGCGAGGGATTGCGGAGGGGACAACTCATTTCATATACGGAGTAATTTCTGTTCGTTTTAAGTTTTAATGTCGCTCCTTACTTTCAGCTAAAAAAATCAGTTTTTTTTATTTAATTTCTGAACGTTTTTGAATTAATGCATGTTTGGTTTTGGCTCTCCGCACATAAATTATTAAAATGAAATTTGTATATTAATTCTTTTTTTGGCTAAATGACTTTCTCTTAGTTTTGATCAGACGATTTTGAGAAATAAGGGGTGGAGAAGGAGGCCTAGTTGCCCTCCAATTTTTCGGTTCTTAAAAAGGCAACTAGAACTTTTAATTTTTAACGAACGTTTTTATTAGTAAAAAATATACGTAACTTAAGAATTAACTTACGTAACAAACTTTCATAATCTTATATTTTTATTATGTATACGAGGGGGTTTGTATCCTCGTTAATACCTCGTTCCTTACACTAAATCGTAAGTTTTGTCCCAATTCTTTAAGAATGACCCCTGAATCAGAAAGGCCGTAGAATAAATAGTTGAAATTACTAAAAATACTTTAGCATAAAGAGCGAGGTATATATCTCCTCTAAATACCTCGCTCTTTACGCTAAAGTATTTTTAGAACCCCTTTTATGCGTAATAATCTCTGCTAGTTTTAAGTTTCAATGCTACTCCTTCCTTTCATTTGAAAACACGTTTTCATGTTTATTTTTCATTGTTTTCTTATAGTAATGCTAGAAAATCCTGCGCCCTTTTCATTGAATTTTTCTTCCCCCATGACAGATTCCTCCAAGGAAAGATCCTCTAACATAGCCCCCTCCCCTCAGCCCCACCCCCAAACAAAATAAAATCCCCCTGAAAACGTCTGTACACTTCCCAATAACCATTACTATATGTAAACACTGGTCAAAGTTTGTAAATTGCAGCCCCTCCTCCAGGGATTGTGGGGGAGTAAGTTATCCCCAAAGACATAGTTATTATGGTTTTCGACTATGCTGAACAAAATGGCCATCTCAAAATTTTGATCCGTTGACTTTGGGAAAAAAATGAGCGCGGGAGGGGGCCTAGATGCCCTCCAATTTTTTGGTCACTTAAAAAGGGCACTAGAACTTTTAATTTCCGTTAGAATGAGTCCTCTTGCGACATTCTAGGACCACTTGGTCGATACGATGACCCCTGGGAAAAAAAAACAACAAACAAATAAACACGCACCCGTGATTTGTCTTCTGGCAAAAAATACAAAATTCCACATTTTTGTAGATAGGAGCTTGAAACTTCTACAGGAGGGTTCTCTAATACGCTGAATATGATGGTGTCATTTTTGTTAAGATTCTACGAATTTTAGGGGGTGTTTCCCCCTATTATCTTAAAAAAGGCAAATTTTCTCAGGCTCGTAACTTTTGATGGGTAAGACTAAACTTGATGAAACTTATATATTTAAAATCAGCATCAAAATGCAATTCTTTTGATGTAGCTATTGATACCAAAATTCAATTTTTTAGAGTTTTGGTTACTATTGAGCCGGGTCGCTCCTTACTACAATTCGTTACCACGAACTGTTTGATAATGACATTTTTCTTCTTTTTTCTCAAGGACAAAGGAGACATACGCCAAAAATGGAATAATTTTGAGTTTGCTAAGAATATGTTTCACAGAAGAAGATTGATGAGAAGAAGATTTCGTGCAGTCACATTATTCTCGGTTACTTTCTAAAATTCTTCCGCCTTCGCTTCATCAAGGCCATATTATTCCAGTATCAATAACTGCTGTTGAAAATGCAATTAAGCAGCTGAAATCTTCATCCACTGATATTGATGGTGTTAGTGTAAATAATATAAATCCAAAGTGTGTTGTTCTTTTATTTCTTTTGCAGTTGTTGTTCCAAATGTGTTTAACATCTTCACTGGTTCCGGATAGCTTTCTTTGTGGAACTGTCACCTCAATTCTAAAGCGGGGAAAACAACCCTTCTCAATGTTCATCTTATCGTCCTATAACCACTACGTGTAACTTGAGTAAAATCCTTGAATATATCTGAATTCCTCATTTAAATGAAAATATAAATTTCGGATTGAATCAATTTGGGTTTCAATCTAGTATTGGTTGTCAACGTGCACACTGTGTTCTTTCTTCCGCCCTTAAGAGTAGCATGGCTGAGGGGTCGCCACTTTATATATGTACTTTGGACCTTTCTAAAGCTTTTGACAATGTTGTTCACAGTCAAACTTTTTTTTCCCTTTTTAGTAATGGTGAAAATCTTTCAGTTATTTTTCTTCTTTGTTTTTGGTATGAGAATTCTTTCCTCCGAATTAATAAATCTGGATCTCCGTTTGTCCGTTTATGTCGGGGTTTCAAACAGGGAGGGGTTTTATCACCTAGCATATTCAGAATGTGCATTTTTGGTATTATAGATGAAATTAGATCAAATTATTTTACTGGACTCTCAGATATTTCTTATCTTGCTTATGCGGATGATCTTCTACTTTTGTGTAAAAGTAAGCAAGGTCTCTCGTTTATGGTATCAAAAGTTTCACGTCTATTTTCTAAAATTGGCCTTTCTCTTAATGTTGAGAAATGTGAATTTCTAGTATTTAATGGTCCGACTTCCTCTAATGCTCCCTTAGCTTGTCGCGGTTTTTCTATACACTTTGTTTCCGCCTTTCGGTGGTTAGGTATTGCTATTACTAAATCAATTTCTTGCCTACGGCAGTGCAGTGTTAGTGATGCTCAAAAGAAAATTCAAATGGGCTATTCTAAGATAGTTGCTAATCAAGGGAAGCATAATAGACGTGCACTGGGTAGGCTATATGCTACATTCTGTGATCATTCTGTCCTTTATCTTTCTGGTCTTTATCCCCTTCTAAAAAAAATGATGTTAATCAGATTCGGACATTTATTTCAGATATTTTAAATTTTTACTTTATCTCCCCCTTTGGTACAGCAATGGTAAGATAATTCGTAAGTTTGATGTCTCTGATGTAAGTGCAAAGTTGGCCTTCCTGCATGGAAGGTTGTCGGAATCAACTTTTTATCGTTTATCACCTCATCATCCTTTGGTCCGTCTGTTTGGTTAATCTCATTCTAGCGTAGTGTTTTTTTCTATTTTATAGTGTATTGTATTTGCAGTGTATTTCATTTTTTTTTGTGTTTCTCCACAAGTAACATAACTTGTTATGATGTGGGTTATAAACAAATTATTATTATTATTATAGGAAAAAGGATATATACACCATAAAATGGAATAATTTTAGATTTACTCAGAATATTTAAATTTAACTTGTACCACCGAAAAGAACATGAAAAAATGATTTAGAATAGTTCCCTTTTATCTCCAATAGTCTCATAATCCAGAACGACCATAACCGAACACTTTTTCTGCTTTTTGTCTCTCCTGAAAAGTTGCAAAAATGGCGTACATTGCACTTTTAATTATCAAGGCTGAAATGGAAAAGGCTCTGTTTAGTCAAGTTAACAGCTTCTGGCCTGCAAGGCAGCCTTCACTCAAAAATTTTGTCTCTTCGTATATGTATATATTACCATAAAAGCGTAAAATCTGTTAAAATTATAATGCTCGCGCTAAAGCTAGCCTTTACTGTTTGTGCCACAGGAAGTTGCAAATTGTAAGGTGTTTTGGGACTTGACAGTAACACATGAAACTTTGATTTTATTTGCCTGTTACTTTTAAAACATTATCACGAATCAAATGATTGTACTTAGTTTGACAAATTAAGAAGTTTATAAGAAAGCTAAAGCCTTAAAAAATCAACCTAAACACTAACTTAACTAACCATTTCATATGAAGACACATTATCTGGAAAAACTAATGGGAAGCCAAGGGGTCTAGTGTCGTCTATATTCCCTTTCTTCGTTTTAAAACAACAAATTTTTAAGATCTTTGTTGTCATTTAATTACGAATTGTCAGTTTTCCATTCAACTTTGGCTATCCCTAAATGAAATTTGTTATTCTGTATTATAAATGTTGCCTCTTTTTATTTTAAACCTATAACGCACAATTCATTATTCGGTTTTATTATAAGTTTATGCAATCTAACTTCGTATCTTACAAGAACTTTGGTGAACATGAGCAAAACAATCAAAAGGGGAGAGCGAAATGTTTATCTCAGATTTTCCCCTCAGTGCTACATCAGCAGTGGGCCGTGATTCAGGATTGAGCTCGGAAAACTGAAATACGTGGCCTCTTTGGCACCTTTGAAATGCAATAAAAATAGATACGACACTGGAAACGCATTTCTCCCAAAATCTTGTTTCTCTTTGACAGTGTCAAAGTTGTGGATTATGGAAGAATATGAAGAGCGTTTAAGACAGCAAGCGGCTAGAAAAGGACGCTCTGCTTCTATTTGTGTACCACCACCTGATTCCCTGCAGGATGCAGCTGCAGCTCAAGCCTTACAAGCTGCGTATCAGTTGTCTCGTGGCAAGGATAGTCCAAAAAGGAATGCAGCCAGAAGATCTAAAAGTGAAAGACTACAAGGCATTAAGCCAAGGGTGAAAAAAAGAGCAGGGCCAATTGACCAGGTTCCATCAGGAAGTGAGAAATGCATATCAGGAGGCTTTGATGAACAGGAGTCTTACAACCCATTCTTGAAACGCATACCCAGTACAGGTAAGATTTCAATATTTTTACTTTACACGATTTAATTTAAGGAAATTTTGACGCTCAAAAATGTAATGAAATATATCTACTCGTCATCAAAATAAAAGTATTTCGTTAAATGTGCTTGAAACCAAACTTTGATGTGTTAAAGGGACTTGTAACTAACTTTTGTAACCAAAATAAATTATTTAATTTTAAGTAAGTTAAAAATCAGGAGGGTAAATTCCCTCGATTGTCTCCCGTTTCACAGACATGCATACTTAAAAGAGAATAATAATTATTAAGCCATTTAGAAACCAGATCTAGAGTATTAATTCGGGAGGGGGCCCCGTGGACATTTTATCCTCAACCCCCCTCCTCCTCCATGGTTTAAAGATACGTTTTTGGTAGTTTTATTTGAGAAAGCCCCCTTTCTTGGTCCTTTCACGGTGAAAAATGGAAAAAAAAAACAACGAAATTGTCTCATTCGGTTTTTGAAACATAAGATTTGCCCTCCCCTTAATTTTTGCGAATTAGTGCTACAGTTCAAATTGATTATGTTCAAGTTCAAAATAATTTTGATTTTTATCCTAAATTCAACCAGCGCGCTATGTGAGTTTTTTATACAGCAAGGATTAATATAAAACGACAATTTTAAGATATTGATTGCTAAATGTAGCATAGTTTGAATAAGTCTAAAGACGTTATCATATATTTTTCCGTTGGTTGGGCGATAAGCCTATCAATTTTGTCTTCTCATTTTTTGCCAGAAAGACTTCTCTTTTTCTCCCAAACGATTTTGCACACTTGTATGCCTTCGGTCTTCTGAGGAGGAAGAAGGTGAAATCCCTCTGACTTCCATAATGAGGTCCCTTATGTGAAAATTCCATTAATATCAAACGCATTGAGTTTTCTGTTTTGTTTACTATAATTTTTTTTTATGTATATAGATATAGTAGATAGGACTGTGAAGGGTTCAATTCAAGAATTATTCTATGGAAAAAGATTCTCAAGTAATTTTTACCTGATATCTATCTTTATTTCTAATATCTCAGAGTGTATTCTAGGTCTCAGCTACTTTAATTAGCAGTAGCGGCGTTCGAAAGTATAGAGAATTTTTCTAGATCTCTTTTAATTATATCAGATGCTAGAAAATCAGGCTACCTAGAAGAAAAAAAAAATAGTCTTCATATATATTAGCCTTGTGTTTAAAATAAGGTGTAATTATGATAAAATTAATTTGATAACAGACAATATTCGCTTTGAGCGTAACGCTCCATTGGTCATGGTAAGCTAATTCCATCTATTTTATGTGTTGAATGACTAATATCATTTCATAAGCCATATTAGTCTCCATCCTTCAAGCGACAAATAATAAAAAAAGCAAGTTTTTTTCAGCTGAATGTAAGGAGCAACATTAGAACCTACAACAAACAAAAATTAATATGTATAGGCTATAAGGTGGTTCGATCCCTCGTTAATACCTCGCTCTTTACGCTAATGTTCGGATTTTTTTCTAATTCCTGAAGAATAACCCCTGAGTACCAAAGGTCGTTTAATTTTGAATAAATAGCTCTTTTGAAAGTACTAAAAAAACTTTAGCGTAAAGAGCGAGGTATTAACAAGGGGGTGAACCCACTCATATACATAATAACTTCTTTTCATTTTAAGTTTTAATGTTGCTCCTTACTTTCAATTGAAAAAAATTGCTTTTTTATTTAAATTCTAGTTAAATAATGCTGGAAAATCTGGCACCCCCTTTATGGAAAATTCTCTGCCCCCATGCATTCCTCCATGGGAAGATCTTTCGATGTGATCTACTCCCCCATCCCAGAAAAAATCCCCCCTGAAAACGCTTGTATACTTCCCAATAACCAATACTATATGTAAACAATGGGCAAAATTCATAACTTGCAGCCCTTTCCCCGGGGAACGTGGGGGATTAAGTCATCCTAAAAGATATAGTTAATAATTTTTTTGACTATACTGAACAAAATGACTCTCTCAAATTTTGATCAGGTGACTTTTTGAAAAATAGCGCGAGAGGGGGTTTGCCATCCAATTTTTTGGTCACTTAAAAAGGGCACTACAACCCTTAATTTCCGTCCAAATTTTCCCTCTCGTGATATTCTAGGACCACTAGGTCGATACAATCATCCCCGGAAAAAAACAAATAAACACGCACTTTCTTCTGGCAAAAAATACAAAATGCAGCATTTTGCAGATAGGAGCTTGAAACCTCTACAGTAGGGTGTTCTAGTACGTTGAATCTCATGGTGCAATTTTCATTAAGATTCTATGATATTTCCTCCTTTTTTCAGAGGCTCTTAACTTTTGATGGATATGACTAAACTTGATGAAACTTAAATATTTTGAATCAGTATGAAAATTTTATTCTTTTGATGTACTATTGGTATCAAAATTCCATTTTTTAGAGTTTCGGCTACTATTGAGCTTGGTCACTCCTTACTTACAGTTCGTTTGCACAAACTGTTTTATATAAATTTTACACTTTTTTAAAGGATCATTTTAACCCTTATCTAGTTTACTTTGAACCATAAACTTTTTTTTTGAAACCCTTACAAAAGGTTATGTGCAAGATGTCTCCAGGCAGTCTTAAATTTTGAAAACGGAACATTCAGAGGTCGAACACATCTGAATTTCAATTTTCACGCTTATTGAAAAAATAAAAACTATATTTGTTGTAAAAGATGAATTGTCATCTTGCTCTTCCTGAAAATATCTCAGGAAGAGCTATCCGCAATGATTTTCACATGTCCAATCACACTTCCTAACTCGAACCTTCTTAGCCAAAGCATTGAGAATACTTTTGTCGCAAAGTTTATTAACCACATCCCTTGATATCACCGTTGGACATGGTTTCACTGGTGAAAACTAGAGAAAAGGTAATAAGTGAAGTTTAGCAAACTCAGTAAATTTATAAGAAAAAAATGTTTATGAACTGAATACAAAATTCAATATTAGTGAATATACAGCTAACTATTTGACAAAACTTGTTAAAATTGGTAAATCGCATGATTTACATTATAGTACTTATATGAAAGAGGATACATAATACAAAGCGGAAAATTGAGTTGTATATTTATGAATTTTCTTAACAAAATTTTCATCCTGAATCGACTGTGAAGCTTTTTTGTCCATATTGCTTCGATTGTCTAAATTCAAAAGGGGATAAAGTCCCGGCATTTCATTAAGTTATTGAATTCCAAAAGGGTAGTGTTACTTAGGATGCTTCCATATTTCTCCGTCTTTTTTGTCCGGTCTATCAAAGAATATCTAAACTCTTTAGAGCCTTTTTCATTTCAGAGTTGATTAGCATTTCTTTGCCGATGGCACTGTTGAAGCGGCATCTACAAACTGTGCTCTAATAAATGACTTTGTTACCAAATGCTGAATCATTGTCAATATTTCCCAATTACATCAGACGAAATTTCATAAGAGAGGGAATTTCTAAGGAAGAGTTGTTTTACCCGTCCAATTAAGCTTCTTTGTCCATATTGCATCGATTGAATAAATTCAGAAGGGGATAAAGTCCCAGCATTTCATTAAGTTATTGAATTCCAAAAGGGTAGTGTTACTTAGGATGCTTCCATATTTCTCTGTCTTTTTGTCCGGTCTATCAAAGAATATCCCAGCTCTTTGGAGCCTTTTTCATTTGAGAGTTGATTAGCACTTCTTTGCTTATGGCACTATTAAAGCGACATCCATAAGCTGAGCTCTAATAAATGAATTAATTACCAAGCGCTGAATGATTGTCAATATTTTCCAGTTACATTAGACAAAATTTCTTACGAGAGGGAATTTCTAAGGAAGAGTTTTTTTACCCGTTCAATTAAGCATTTTTGGCAATGAAAAAGGCCATTCGATGCACTGCAGTTTGTTTTCATAATGCAATTTTCGTTTATGGTTTAGTCTAGTCTTCAGCTGAATACAAGCAAAATCAGTATTGACGTCACTTATCCTAAAAAAAACGTAAACAATTTATTTGAAAGTTATTTTATAGATAAATGTTCCCGAGTGCAGACCACTTTAAAGTTAAAGCATTAAAAGCCGCTTGAATTTTCCAGACTTCTGTTGGTTATAATTTCAGTCCTTAGAAAACATTAAAACAAGACAGTTCCCTTCCAGATAGGTATTTTAATGGATAAGAGAAGGGTTTCTTTTTCATGCAGTTTGCCCGAGGATACAAGTAAGTTTCCAAATAGGGTTAAGCTAGCATGAGAAGCGAATAAACAGAGCGTAAGAGTATCTACTTTAATTGACACGTTCCAAAACATGGTGAATGAAAGTCGTGGCTCTCTCGCTGTCAACAGCTTTTTTATGGGATTTTTAAGCTTATTTTCATGATTTGGTGTCTTTTAGTTTTATTTAGAAAACTTCAATAAATCGAAAATGCAAATCTTTATGTTGCTAAGGTGCAGTAACAAGTATTATGAATTTTATTTATTTAATATACTCATAATATATCTATTTATTTATATATTTTTTAAATTTCATTTTTACTAAGTACAATTTGAAAAAAAAAACTTTCAAGGGCTTAGAATCCATATGGTGATTTTTAGCAGTTATGGAAGCTTTCTTTTATTCTACGTTATGCAATCCTGTTTCCTATTAAATTAACGCAAAAAAAACAATTTTTCAGACGAAATGAACCACCAACATTAATACTAAAAACTGGAATAGTATTTTCCATATGATGGGGGCTGCAAGTCCCGAGCCCTACCTTTAAGCGTTAAAGTTAATTTAAAACGTTTAACATAGTACTTTTGAGGGCCAAAAATTTGGCCAGTTGGTGATTATAAGTTTTTATTGCCAAATATCTGTCAAAAAATTTTAACAGAAATTTTATTGTTGACAGCGAACGCTAATCGGTAAGCTCTTCCAGACTCGAGACATTGGGGAAAAAACAACTTTTTAATATTGTTTTAAAACATTAATCTTGTATTAATCTTGTATTAAAACACCTGTCTCAAAGCTCCAAAGATTAAGGGTGTGTGTGTAACTCAATCCTCTTTTAACTCAACATCCACTCAACTCAACATTCGTTCAACTCAATCTCTATTTATATCTCAACCCCCATTTAAATCAATGACTATTCAACTTCACCCAATTCAATCTAGTCCTATTCAAATCAACCCCGTGCAACTTCACCCCCAACGAGCTCAACTCCATTTAAATTAACTTCCATGCAAGTCAACCTTCTTTCAGTTCAACCGCAATCCAATTCTAACTTATGCGACTCCAGCCATGTTGAACTCAACCATCATTTTAGCTTAAACCTACTCGTACCTCATTCGGTATACTTGACGTGGTTGACCACATCTGAATGATATGCAACAATAAAGTAAAGGTAGCACAATTAGATTGATTGCTCTATGCTCTTTCTAAACATCATGGTTTCTTCTATGACCCCTTCCCTGATTGTCCCAGATATTGCCCTAATTGTATATTTGTCAGTTATTTTGCATCTCGTGATATTTTATATCTTCTTTGTTCACCAGTTTTCTTGCATTTTTAACCATTGGAGAAACTTTTCACCAAAAGATTTCCATGTAACTGATGGATTAAAATGTTATTTGAAATGATTCAAAAACATAATTAACAAAGGAATGAAACATGACTGTTTGATTAACAGAAGTAAGCTGCATTTATAAAGCAAGAATTTAATTGTTCTGACGATTTTTTTCGTTTTTATATATCCTAGGGCTATACCAGGGTTCGTTAGGGTGAGGGTCATTGCCAGTAAAGTGACTTTAATATATGGAAAGAGCATAAAATAAGGTATTTAATGGCACTAATTTTACCAAATTAGCATGTTTATTTAGATGTAGTCAACCACAGCAAGTTTACCCCCATTCAACCTAATATAACTTGTTGCATTGGTTGAATCGAATTAGGATTGAGTTGAGTGGGGGCGAAACGAGGGTTTAAATGAGAGTTAAACGAGGGTTTGGTTAAACAGAGGTTAAATTGAATAGGGTTGAGTTGATAGGGGTGAAGTTGAACAAGGGTTGATTTAAATGAATTGAGTAGAGTGGGGCTGAATTAAATGGGAACTAGGAAAAACTGAAACATTGGTGGAAAGAGGTAGGGCGGCTGAGGAGCCAGGTGCCCCCCTTATATGAAAGATAAATTTTATTCGTTTTTAACTTTGATGACGTTTTAACTTAATTTGAGTTTGTTTATGTTTCCTTTCTTTTCGTTTTGAATATCATTTTTCGGTTGCTTCGGGAGTTTATCCCAGGAAAAAAAGTTCACGTATTTTAACTTTCTTGTTTAAATAATTATTTGGATTTCTAATCTCATATAATGCTTTGCCACCATAGACACTAGGCCAACAAAGCAGCGAGATGAATTTTTCGTCTTTCAATCTATTCCAACCCCTGGAATGCCACTAGAACTCACGATATACGCGAAAAAAAAATGCGCTTCTACTCTAATTTGTGACTAACGGCTTGATTCGACCAGCTTCGGTGATCAAAGTTTTTTAGGGGTTTTAGGAGAAGAAGTGGACTATAGCCCTTCAATCACTCAGAAATGTATCCAGTCTCAAAATCTAATTGGAAATGTTCTATTACGCTCGCCTTTCTTCTAAGATTTGTCAACTAAGCCTTAAGCTTGGAGCTCAGTCATAAGATATGCACGTAATCTACTTCTTTTGCAAAAAAAGAAGCGTTTTGGGATCTTAAAACTGTTACAAACAAAATTTCTATTCTATATAATATCCAACAGGGAATAGCATTCTTGTGGTTCGAGTACTATTTAATGACATGCTTTTCGATCTGCAACAGTGATATTCACGAAGTTTCAGGAATTTTCGAGAAATTTATGTTGGAAAGACAAAATATTCGTGACCAAAATATTTGTAGAATCCTGAGCTTAACGATGAAGAAAAACCTTTCTTTGAGCGTAGATTTATTTATGAATCCTTCAGTTTAGTAATTGAAAATAACAAAAAGTCTTTCAGAGAAAATTAAAACATTATATTCAAGCCTTGTGCAAGAAGAAGAAATTAAGTCACAAACTTAAAACAAACATAAATTCCTTTCAATGAATCAATAAAATCAAAATGAAAATAAATTAAGCTAAATAATCAGATCTGACGTAAAGATAATGGAAATTACCATAATCAGGAGCAGGGCTACAATACCCCTAACCTTTCTAAGGCCCAGAGCGTTATTTGCACTTTACTGAAAACTGTTTGCTTTTCATGTTTTTATTTTTAATTTTTCTTTTATTTGTCATAACATCCTTGTAATTGGCCTAAAGATTTCTAATTCCTTGTAATTGGCCTCAGACATTCTAAGCAGTTTGAGTGTCATTCTCATGATTTAAAGTATGCATTTGAGCTTTCAACGAAATATCGTTCAAAAAGTTGAAGCAGATTGTTTTTTAAATTTAGATTACCTTAATTGTTTTATATATTTAGATATTAAAGGACAAAATGACGAAACGCCAAGTTTCATCTAATCGTAGCTTAGCTTCAAAGGATAAAAAGTAATTTTTATTTTGGTAATAATGTATTTTGTCGGACAAATTATCCTGACCCCAGTCAAGAATTGAACTTAGAAAACAATTCTTACTTCATAATATGCAGTACAATTGTAGCTAACACGTTTTGCAACCAGCAACGCTATACTTTACCCTAAACCCCCTCCCCGATTGTATATTGTATAGCCCAAGTTGTATATTTTCAATGCATTTCTTTACAATTGCTATAATTTATATATAAATTATTTACAATTACTTATAATTTAATTATAGAATAGATGAAAAACATAAAGTTTGGGCTATTTATTTGTACATTAGGGGGGAGTTGGGGGTAGAGTATAGAGGGGTAGCGTGATAAAATATGTTAGCAAAAATTATTCTACATATTATTAAGTTATAATTGTTTTCTAACTTCACTTTTTGGGTTGGGTCGAGATATTGCGTAAATTCTCAGTAAGTATATATTTGTTTACCTTCTCCCTAATGTAAATAAAACATATCATGAATTTGACGTATGGCCAATAATTAAATACAATTTAGAATGACAGATGCATGTGTTTTCCAACGCTTTGCACTGAAATTCTTACTCTGTAAGTTTATGCAACTTCTTTCGAATTGCTACTATTTATTTGAAACATGGAATAGACTAAGTTTTGTCACTGAAATCCATTCTTATTCTTAGAAAGTGATTTTGCAGGTCGTCTACTTGGAATGAGTGATAGCGCTGGTGCCTTAGTTTTCAGTGAAGATTCACCTCGATCAGGATCTCCAACCAGACAAAAACGCTTCCAAAGACCACCTATGCCTTTAACACCTGGAGATTCTCCACGTCAAACTCCAAGAACAGCAAGAAGTCGTAGCTACTATCGTCATCCCACCAAAAGCAGTGAATTTAACCGTCGATCCCAAAAAAACCTAGACAGTTGTGGTGATGATGATGATGATGCCTACCGGATGAGAAATTTCAGCCTCACACCTAAAGGTAATGTAATTTTTTTAAAAGAATATTCATATGGCACACTAAATTGTCGATGTTACCGATAATGTCAGGTCTACAAATATAATAGTATAAAACTGCATACCACGCTGTGGATTTAAAGAGTTGCCTGCCACACCAAGATCCTGACCAGACGTTAAAGAGAGATCGAAATTCTGCAAACATAATCTAACAACTAGTTCCTTGTGTATGCTTGTAAAAAAGCATATTTTTATTAAAGTAAGCTTGACTTATTTATATATATAGTACCAGGAGACCGGCGGTTTCGCCGTCGTCTTCTAGCTCATCTTCTAACCAGGGCTGTTGACCCAGTGAAGTAAAACGTTGATTTACATTATCCTCTACTTTTGGAAATCTCATTTAATCTTTGGCATAGTTGTCTGTGTCTTGCATTGTTTCGTCCAGGGATACGAGATTAGGTTAATATTAACGTACGGGAGTCCCTTAGTTGTCGGGATGTGCAAAGCGTTATTCAACAGCTGCATCGGGGCCTAAAAACTACAATTGACCATATGAAGATTGCTCAAAATCACTATCAGGGGTTTCTGATGTATGTGGTGCGCAATTGATTTTATGAAAAATTTGTCTAGTTTGTTTGAAGCTGAAAAATTGCAACTATTGATGGTTCGACCATCGCTTACGTTGAATGAAGCTAACCTGAAACATGTGTTCTTGTTTCAATTTCATTTGTGGAACTCTTTAGAGACTAAGTGACGTCTTAAGATTAGGCAAACGAATTAGTTTGGAAATTATGGAGGTGGCAATGCAACTCGACAATCCACGCTTCCTTTGTTTGCTGCTCTTTCCTCAAGAAAATGGATGGCTCTTCAGTGACAACAAAGAACATGAAAGGTCCCAATGACTTGTAATTAAGGATTGCTTAGTTTACGACATATTTGTTTGTTTTTACTGGGTTTATGTCATAGTTTCTCAGCGTCGAAGATTGTAACGGCGTTGTTCTTCTAATCTAATATTTTTTCTTGTTCACTTTCATCTGAACGTATTTTATTCTTAATTTTGCTTTATTTCTAATCATGCAATCCATTGTTCTTCACTTTCATTTGTGACACGCGCTGATTCTTATTGTCACTTGCTTCCAACTGTGAAATTCTTTGTTCCTCACTTTCATTTTGACGCGTTCTTATCCAATCTTATATTTCATTGTTCTTCAATTTTGTTTTTTATTCGTTCTGACCCTCGTTGTCGCATGTCTTGTAGCCGTATATTTCTTTCTTCTCCGCTTACGTCACAGGCGTGTATATTTGATTCTCAAATTCCGAATTAGCTTAATCTTCAAGTTGTTGTTTAATTTGAAGTCATGTGGTGTCATTTTCGTTTTTATGATCGCTGTCACATATTTTCTAACCTGAAGTATTTCTTTGTTCTTTACTTCTGTTTTTGACCTGTTGTAATTGCGCACTAGTATCGTTATCACATATCTTCTAACTGCCTTTTTCTTTGTTTTTTACTATTATTTTTAATTCTTTCTGATCCTCGTTGTCGCATGTCTTGTGACTTTATATTTATTTGCTCTTCACTTTTGTTTTTGACTCGTCCTAATTCTCGCTGTAACTTATCTTCTAACCCCGCATATTTCTTTGTTCATCACTTTCGTTTTGACTCTTTGTAACTGTCGTTGTCGCAAGTATTGTCGCAAGTCGCAAGTCGTTCATTGTTCTTCATTTTCATTTATCGACATTTCAGACATTCTTTCGAGGCCCTATGCCTAACCTTCACGAATTGTTTTTATTACTCTTTATGATCTAGGATTTTCATTTTCACCCATTGCAGATTTATATTTTTCTGGTTGTCTTCTTGATCTTGTCTCATTTGATGGTCTAGCTTGTTCATTTTGTGCAAAAAATTTTTTGTCCTCTAGGCGTTATGAAACTGCTTAAAACGTCTTCCTTTTAAGTTAACTCATCAAACGTGGTATTATATGCTTAGCTAGGTTTCTATTGGAATTGTACACACGTTCTTGTGGTTGCATTCGTAGTGTGAACAGTGGTAGCTTGGGCTTGAACAACAAGGACAATTCATTGCCCTAAAAAACAAGAAATGTCGCTGTCACCTGGATATTCTGGGTCAAAAGTCTGTTTTTTTCTCCGCAGCTAGAGGGGCACTGGATTATGTGTATTTCTCTCTCTGTATATATATATATAACTATATATATATATATATATATATATATATATATATATATATATATATATATATATATATATATATATATATATATATATATATATATATATATATATATATATATATATATATATGTGTGCGTGTGTGTGTGTGTGTGTGTGTATGTGTGTGTGCGTGTGCGTGTGCGCGCGCGTGTGTGTGTGTGTGTGTCTGTGTGTATGTGTGTGCGCGTGTGTGTGCGTGTGCGTGTGTGTGCGTGTGCATGTGCATGTGCGTGTGCGTGTGCATGCGTGTGTGTGTGTTTGTGTGTGTTTGTGTGTGTGTGTGTGTGTGTTTGTGAAACATAGGCAGACGGTAATACACTGTAAGAAACAAACAGAGCAAGAGAGAGACAAAAACAAAGACAAACACAAAGAGTCAAACACACAAAGAGACAGGCAAATAGCCGGAGAGAGAAAGAGAGAGAGAGAGAGAGAGAGAGAGAGAGAGAGAGAGAGAGAGAGAGAGAGAGAGAGAGAGAGAGAGAGAGAGAGAGAGAGAGAGAGAGAGAGAGAGAGAAACACACAGAGTCAGACCAACAATCATGGAGGTCGCGGAGCCTCCGAATCTTAAAGAGGCCTTTGTGCAATTAATCTTCAGTCAAACAAACTCCCTTCCAAGTTTCTATGAACAAACCTTCTAAACAAACTGTCCAAGAAAAATAGCTCTTTGGCCCTTTTCTGGCTTTTTGTTGGGCCATGTTGAGAGACATCAATATTTTTTAAATTGGTTTTCCTGTGCATTGGGATTTTCTTAACCCAAGAACGCAACCAAATATATTTCCCGATGGCTGGGAAACAGTTGTTAGGATATTCTTGAGCAATAGAACTTTGAGTCGAACTTCGAAGCAATAGAAGTTTTCAATTGAATGACTCTCAACCTAAAAATTCAACCACCTTGCCTATAAGGACTGGCTGAATGAACAAAAAAATATATTGAAGCCAATTTGCTATTTATTGAGGCCAAGCTAAAGCGCTGCATCTAGAAACTTTATTGACTTGAATGTTTCATGCTTATAAAGATCAAATTTTAAATAGCTATATTTACCTCTCTTTCTACCAAAATAACTGACCTCTTTTTCACAATCTCTAGAACGAACAGTGTGATTGACCATCGTTTGCATTCTCTTGGCAGAAATCTTTATTTACTGAAAGTCTCGTATCCCCTAACTCATTTGATTTTCCGAGCTATTTTTAGACATCCTCTTGTGCTCATTCAAAGTGATTTGTTAATCATGTTATCTATCAAGCGGGGCTCCAAATCATCGCTTACTATTTGATCATATCAACATAAGGCTCTTCATTCGTTCTTTCCAGAATGAGAAATTAGGTCGATTGACAATAGATATCGATAGGCCAATGAATTTTTTTTTAGCACTCTCTTTAGACCACATTTCACTCTTAAATGGTACACAAATTAACCTAACAGATGAAGGGAGGCAAAGAAAGTGTTTGTTCTGCAATTCAAAATAACTTGATCATTTATTGAAATTTAAAAAGATTATACGCTATATAATCTTGCACGCCATAAGTAATAATTGTAAGCTGGGAAAAAAATGGCCAGCACTCCTGCAAGCACGGAAATATGAATTTATTCATGGGATTAAGTATTGCTGTGTGAAATAATGGTGCACCAGCTGAACAAACCTCTGTACAAAGAAAACTAACGATACATAGTTTATCTGCTCTTCAAGGGTTATAAGACAAAGTTAAAAAAAAATCTTTAAATCTCTCCGTTCAATAACTGATTTCCTGACAGCAGGCCAACTTTTAATGTGGCTAGTAAGGAAGGAGCTAAAAAATAAGCTGTACCTTTTTAGGCAATGAGATAACTATTAAACCTTAGGAGTTGTATATGATACTATTCCATTGCCCCATTTTTAAATGTTGAAAATGAAGACATGAACCGAATATTTACAAACAGAAAAGCCGTTAAAAGAGGATGGTAACATTCTCAAACCCGTAGAAAATCCTTCTTTTTTGGATTTATAGCTTTTTCTATTTATTGTCTTAAGAATTTTCTTGGCGATGGGGTGAAGGAGCCTTCATACATCTTAAAGCACTTCAAACGTTTGGTCCACCTCCAATTTGAACTTGGCGCGTGCTTACTTTACAGCTTGTAAGAAGCTTTCCACTCAAAAAGAGAATCGTGGCTCGAAGAAACAAAAGTGCAGTGGAACAACTTCAGATTGTTCCGTTCAACATGATAGCAGAACTTTATTTCAGCTCCCTCACTATGAGCTCTACTTTTAGGACAAGTAAGACTCGTCCATTTTTAGCCAGAGGCAATAGTTATATGTGGCTTTAGATGTGTAATTTAAAGTCATCATTACAGCCTAAGTTTCAAACTTTTCGCAAGAATCGCATAAGTTATACCTTCACCATTTATTGGATGAAATCTGAAATCCAAAGATTACGAGAAAACAAAGCTGGCCAAAGTTAATCAGTCCAAACATCAAAGTAACAGATCAACTTAAAATAAATCCTGCGTCAATTTTATTTTGCCAAAAAATAAGAGAAGAGACTTATCTACCGTAATCTAGACACACTGCTAAAGTTGTGATCCCCAGAACTACCCAAGTCCAAGCTATCCAAAAGAGTAAAAAGCTCCAAAGTATAGAAATAACTGTGCTTCAGCACCGGCTGTGAGGTTGAGGACGTCAACTTCTACTAAAAATATACTCTACCAAAGACTCTTGGCAAAAGAAAAGGTCAAAATTTACTAGCCTTTCACCATAGACAAAAAAGTGTATTGTAATCTTTTGATGAAGTTCTAAATAAGCCAATTTAGTCGAAAATAGTCGAATAAATCGATTATAGTCGAATAAGTCGAATAAGTCGATTTAGTCAAATCTCCCTCGTGTTCATCTCAGACAACACAAGACATCAGACACCCTCAAGATTAAGGTTTCATCAGGAGACTAGTGCCTGACAAAAAGAAGATGAATATCAAAAAATTTTCCTTCAAACTCCTTTGAAGCCGGAGAGAGTCTGGGCTGAATTCAAAGTGATCGTTTTCGGAAAAAGGAGAAAAAGGTTTTCTTCCGGAACCAAACAGTATGGAACAAAGAGAAACAGTGCTCCAGTCTTCTTTTATATTTTGGCGGGATTCGCAAACCTTGTTGATGCCCTTCATGTTAGGACTTCGTCCAAGTGCTGGCCTGCAAATCGTTTTTCAGTCCAATTACAATGGTTAAAAAATGGACAAGAGATAGATAGATAGATTTCCGGCTACTCCAAAAACATTTTTTTATTTTATTTTATCAGAAACTTTTATTTTTGGAATGCTCATAAACTTTTATGAGCAGGATTTTTAATTTAGGGAAATCGATTTTCTTACGCAGAAACCTGGAAAATTTCACAGAAATACCCAAA